>NC_142948.1:417459-419959 GCF_046866305.1 Octopus bimaculoides | reverse complement strand
CAATACCTTGGCTAGAAACTCAGCACCAAACACCTTCATTTATTCAAAGCACTTTAGAAACAGTAGCAGTGGCATAAGTGGGTGCTCCAGCATGGTTGCAGTCATTAGGATAGAACTAGAAAGAAAAATAGTTAAAAAGAATATACGAACATATGTAGGCATTTGTCTGTGTGTGCACGCGCATGCATGTGTGTTTATATATATATATATATATATATATATATATAAAAGGTCTTTTTCAAAGGCTTCCACCATTTTTATATATATATATATATATATATATATATATATATATATAGAGAGAGAGAGAGAGAGAGAGAGAGAGAGAGAGAGAGAGAGAGAGAGATATGCTCTCTCTCTAGATTCACACATTTTCAGTTTCTCACTCTCCCTACTCCACTTTCCTCTTACTATCCCCCCACCTCCATTCTCTTCTATTTTCTACATAATGCAATATTTTACCAATTTTATTTCAGTTAAATTTCTGATGATTCAAAAGATGAAACTAAAGTAAAATACCAACTTCTGTATGTGTTCTTCATTATTCTTTCTCTCTCTCTCTCTTTCAAATATATATATATATATATATATATATATATATATATATATATATATATATATATATTATATACACAATAGAAGTGTGAAAGATAATGTGTTTGTGCATATAACTGAACAGTGAGTGATGATACATAAATCTTTCCATCTGCTTTTCCTTGCTGGTAGCATTAGTTAGAAATATTTGTGTGTGTGTGTGTGTGTGTGTTTATCCTTGCCTTGACATAAAATGATGGCAAATGAGTGACACCATCGTACAGGCTATGTTGTTTGTTTTTAGTCTTTCGTACCAAAACAAAACAAAAATAAACCTGTCTGGCCATTGGAAAGTATTACCTTACCTGGACACAGGAATGACATCTGATCATAGAAAATCTGCCTCAGCAAAATTCTCTCTGACCTGTGCAAACATGGAAATGTGTATGTTAAATGGTCACACGCACACATTTGTATATTTATGTATATACATGTCTGTATATGTGCATATATGTAATATCTAATATATAGTCTGTGCGTGTGTATAGTCTGACGGATTTTGTATAATTGTAGATGTCTCAGTATTTCTGCAGCATTGACTGTGTGTCTGTGTCTCTACTTTGCCAGTGACATAGCTGTGGGTTAGTCTGTTGAGAAAGCTAATTAGCACTATACATGCTTATGTGTATGAATGATAATGTTTATGTATTTATACTATATATATATGTATATACATGTATTTATACACACACACATTTAAATGCATGTAAATATTTGTAAATGAATGTTGAGGAAAAAATGCTTATTTGGTTAAAGATGCTTCAGAGAAGTATGGAGTTGTTAAGCAGTACAATGGTCTTGTTGAGTAAATTGTAAACCTAATATATATATATATGTATGTATATATATAATTTATGTACATATATATATGTATGTGTGGGTGGCTCTGATTTAACGGAGTTATAATCACTGACATTCCAACTGCGATTCTTAAGTTTATATTTGTAGATAAGGAAGTATTTAATGTCATTCTTCCTTGTTTCAGACAGTAAAGAGGTGTTTAAGAAGGATTTGGTTCCTGCCTTTTGTGGGTTGAGTGAATAATTGGAGATAGTCACATTTTGTTGACTTTGTGGGTGGGTGGGAGGGGTTGCATTGTGTGTGTGTGTGTGTGTGTGTGTGTGTGTGTGTGTGCCTGACTAATAGACTATGGGAAATTTCTATTGGACAGTTTTTAGACCAAGGGTTGGGTCTAACCATTATGCTTGTTATATGTAGGGTAAACAATGGAGAAATTACACAGGACTCTAGTTAGACCATAAAAGACATACATAAGACAGTAATCAGCCCCTGGGGAGAGTCTAAGAACAGTAATCCAAACCTGAAAGGGTATAATTTGTCAATAGGGAAGGTTTAGATAAGAATAGTTTGACTATGGGGGAAGGTCTTTAATATACAATAAGTGATAAAGGTTTTAACATTGATGCTGTTTATGTTTGTGGCTGTAGGTATTGTCATTTGTTGAAGGGGTTTCACTTGATAACAATTGGGTTTCAGGTTCAATCCCACCATCTGGCACCTTGGCAAATTGTCTTTTGGTTTTGTGAAAGTATGTCCACCCACACTCTGGTGTCTGTGCCTATTGAGCTTGTTGTGATATTTCTATCTCTGTCTCTCACTACAAGAATATTCTTATTTGTTCAGAAATCTATTTGACTTTTGTTGAGAATGAAGAAGTTAGTTTATTTCTGTTATATGTAACAATATGATAAATACAATCTGAACACAACAGTATCAAATGCAATCGTTATTTTATTCTATAAACTCAACTGTTCACCATATTTAATATAAGCCTCTGTATTGTCCTTGAGTAGACCTCCTTGAAATAGCAGCCAAATGTTTTTGAAATTACACCATTACAGCTTAGATTAGAATATTAGATTATTTGGTCACAATTGGAAAGCTT
>NC_142948.1:352459-412459 GCF_046866305.1 Octopus bimaculoides | reverse complement strand
CTTGTCCAAGGTGCAACATAGTGGGACTGAACCCCAAATCATGTGGTTGGGAAGCAAACTTCTTAATCACACAGCTACACCTGCACTTTATCTGTGTATGTATGTATGTGTGTGTACTTGTATAAAATCTATGCATAATACTTGACAGTAACTTGGTTTGTTCATTATTTAATTTCAAATTATTCCGTTTAGATATTGTCACAAACCTGTGTTGTTTCTTTCCTCAATTGTCTCAAATCCTTTCTATTTTTCTAAACTTTGAAAATGATTATCAAAACACAGATTGCCGTTTTATACAAATTCTTTCATTTCTCTTGTATTTGTCTTTGTTATTTCTACCAATTTTCTTCTCAAATGCAAAATTATTTTGACATAACAAATTCTCCTACCTCTGCTCTGCATGTTTGTTGTTGTTTGTTCTTTTTATATTTTATTCTCTCAGCTTGTGTTTATAACGTAATATTACAAATATTTCCAAGTGGAGTACCAGGTTCAAATGACTTGGATTAATTTATCATAGCTCCAGTTACTTGAGTCTTTACCTGAACCAGTACGTTGTGTGTATGTGTGTGTATATATATATAGTTATATCTGCACACACTCGCATGCATGTATGTAGAAGGTGAGACACTTCTTGTGTTCGGTCTCTTTTGGATTACTGTCAATGAAGTGTCAAAAACACACCATTTCCACTTTTCAATTTTGGATTACCTTCATTAAAGTCTTCAAGATAAGTAACATATTTATTTATTTACATATTATTATTATTATTGTTGTTGTTGTTGTTGTTGTTGTTATTCATATCACAGACAGATCTTATGTTGTTTTTACATTTCAAAGAACAGTTCATAACCATTGACAAAAGGTCTTTTAGGATTCTTTCTTCATTTCAAACTGTGACCCCATTCCTTAGGCTCCTTACACTTTATAACAATTTCCTTTGTTTTCTGCTTGTATTCCAATCCCAGACTTCTTTAAACCTTAATTTCATTTTCTCCTTTATTTTACCCACAATCCCTCACACCATTTTGCCTTCCTTTATATTCCTAAAACCAGCAACTTCTCTTTTCAGCTTTTGCTCTTTTCATCTTCTTCCTTCTCGCACAAACTCTTTTTTTCCACAAATACAACACTTTATTCTGTTCTAGCTTTCCCTTTTTTTCCTTTTTTTTTGAAAATAAGTGTCTGCTCTCCTACCCCAATCACTTGATTGCATTGGATATTATTATTATTATTTTTTTTTTTTTGTCGTTTATTTATTGTTTATTTCATTATATGTAAACCCTCACACTTTGTGTCTGTCTTTCTAAAATGCCCCACATCCTTCACTCCACTGGCAAATGAAAGAAATCATCATCATCATCACCATTTTTATTATTATTATTATTATTATTAAGGCTTCAAACTGGTAGAATAGTTAACATGCCGGGCAAAATTCTTGGTGAGATAGAAAAACTAGCTTCTGTAGAACCATATATGTTCTCGTACTTTTTAGCATGAATTTCTTGCACCAAATTTGGAGACCTAAGACAACCTGAATCATCAACGCTTTAACAAGTGTGTTCCAATCATTTAAGAACCGTAATTCTCAACTATCTGACAATTCCAGGCTTCCATAAACTGGCCTGTACATCTCCCAGAATCATCATCATCATCATCACCATCATCAGTTCTCTTATTATGTACCAATAATGCCAATAACTCTGGTTTTAATTTACAAATGGATGTCCAGGAACAGAAAGGGAAAAGGAAATCATTGAGGATTTTAGTAATGTATATTAATAGAAAACAATAGTAGAGATTGAATCCCATGGTCCCAGGGTGGCTGTGTATTGCTTGGTTATGAATCCCTGCTCTTGAACGTTGCCAAGGCAACTGAAATGTTAATGTGACAGGCTATCACTGTTATGATAGGAAATCAACCTTAGTTTGCTTCTGTTCCAGATTTCAACTTATTGATTTCGTTAGATTATCTGATTATTGTTCATGCAGCTACTAGTGTATAATAATACCTCATATTAATACTATACACTGAACAAGACAATGATGAAATCAATCAGCCTGCTAGAAATAGCAGCTAAATCTCCCTCAGACCCACCATCTTAAAAAGGGACATGTTGAATAATATAGTCCTGGGTCTCCTGCATATAGATGGAATGGTCATGGTTGGAATATCTTTTAATTATAGCTGATCTGCTTAACCAAGGTTGACCTGGGACTAAAACAACAGCCATTAAACTGACTGAAGCAGTTTTCAAACAAACCATTTACAGCAGATAACATTTCAATTTATTTATTAAAAACAAATTACTTGATTAAATTACATCGTTACAGTCTCAATTTCAGTCTCACATTTTATTTAATTCTACCATAACTAACTCACTGTTTCCACTGCTGCTACTACTACTACCACATTTCTACTACTACTACTGCTGCTACTACTACTACTTCTAGTTTTGCCAATCAATAGAATCTACATTACACATCGTTCATACAGTTAGAAATGTATGAAGTGCTTTCCATACCACATTCTACTTGTCTAACTCCCATCCTCTCACTCTGTGTCAATAGATTCAGAAGCCTCGGAATAATTGTGTGCAGCAGGCTCTCACTTCTACACTCTTTCCTTTCGATAGTCAATCTTCTGCCTCCAGCGAAACTATTAAGCATACATTGATCACTGTTCATTGATCATTGATAGATATTTACACATTACATAGTTTTCGTTCTCTCTAAATCTCATTTGAACTATTACAATATAGAGAGCTGATTCTAATAAACATTTGATGACACCGATTCACTCTGCAACTGTTCTTGTAATATTACAAAATGTAAAATAAGAAATTCAGAATTTTCAAATACTTTTTTCTAAACTATTGGAACAGGGGCTACACTTTTTTTTTTAATTTCAAACTCTCATATTTGATATCTCCATCAAAACACATTAAAACAAACAGGATTTCATGTTTGCATGTATGTGGTGTGTGTATAATGGACATCCTATTCTATCCAGCTTTGATGCTAGGTGAGCTGAAGATTTGTTGACTCATAATATATCTAAAGCAGCTACAATTAAAAGTATATATATATATATATATATATATATATATATATATACATACACACACACATAACTATATATATGTGGCTACATATGGACATCTATATATTTATGACTGTATTTTCATGTACACATATACATATCCTCATATCTATACATATATTGACATGCGTATATATATATAGCTCTATATGTGTATATCCATGTAAATATATATAGTTACGCATAACCATATCTAAACAAATTCCATGTCAAACGTTTCCATTTTATTTGTCTGTTGTTGATCCACAGCTGGAGGGAACTTCAATGTAACTTTGTTCTCTTCTGTTGGTTGTAGACTTTTGGCCTGTCCACACTGGTCAGTTTGGTGAGGGATTGGATGGACAGGTGGGTGTCCCTGTGATCATCAGGGCCACAGCTGCAACAGATATCATAAGACAGTCTATTTGATGCTCTGGCAAGTCTGTCAATTCACTGCATACACACACACACACATACAGATCCATTTAGAGATTGTCGTTTTCATATTCAAAAAAATATAAATTAATTTGTTTTGTTATTTTATTCAACATCCAATTAAATGTGAAATTCTTTATTTTCCTCATTACCATCACTAAAATATCTAATTACCAAATGGTCGTCGTTTTGCTCTTGACTAATTTCCTAAACTGGCACCAAACAATGTTTCCTTTGCAAGTTCTTCCTTACAATCTCTCAACTATTGAGATAATATCAATAACTCAATTCCTGTGTAATAATTAGCTCCAGTCTATAGTGATGGCCACTACCAATGGACTATGACCCTCACTGAGTTGCAGGGCTGTATTCCTGAATATCTTGTATAATAAGGTGTAGGAATAAGAGCCACAACACAACATATTCTGAAAAATATAGTTTTCCAACAAAGCAATTTAATATTAATTCTATTTGTTTAAATATTGAAGAAAAAGAGTTGGGATGTAGAATTTTATTGATTTTCCCAAAATGTCCTGATGATGAATATAAAAAAAACAGGATGGTGGAATTATATTAGACCTGTGGTGACTGTGATCTGGACATGGGTCAATGCTGTCCCAGATTGAATGTATTGATCAGAGGTACCACAATGTTGAAGCAGACATCACAACTTCTGTTGATGTCTGGTCATTCACTGATGAGTCATCTTCGCCCCCCCCCCCATACATCTTACTCATTCTTTAACATCTTCCTGTGGTGCACCCCCCCTTATGTTGCCCTTTCCTTTGATGTCTCCTATGTTGGTTCACATAACCTGAGCTTGACCGACTGCTTCTGGCATTGATTGGTCAGTTTTAATCTTCAACCCTAGTAACCCCATACCCCCATACAGTGGCTTGTTCTGTTTGGTGTTAAATAATACTGCGTACACCATTTTGATTTGGCAACCATCTTGAGACTTCTGCAGGGTAGGCTTCAGGTAGAGGACTTAGCAGTGACACAAAAGAAACTGAGTTAGATATGTTGGAGGGTGTTTGAGTTCAAGACATTGGCTTTGCCTTTGAAGGAATCTAACTTCATTATTATGGTGTCTTGTTGACATCAGCCATGAAGCCAAGCTTAGTTATTTGAAGTCATTCACTTCTCACAGGGTCAGTGTACTACTTGTTATTATTATTATTATTATTATTATTATTATTAGAGATGGATTGTCTGTGAGGGTGCCATATGTTTGCAGAGCCTTTGTTTTTTTATGATCTTGGTTTTCATGACATTTAATCAAAAACCAACCTTGGCCCCACTCTGCTCAATAGTTCCTGTGCCACATACAATAAGGCACCAGATTAATGTTACCTGCAGAGTCCTTCAGGACCACAGCAAGGAGTCACCTGGACCTCTTAGATATACCAGTGAAGCCTATTTATTGATGATATGTCTAAATGCCTAGTCCAGAGCAGTAATAAACTATCCCTGCCAAGATGTCAAACTTTTCACTGCTGCTGTTCAGTATTGCCACTTTGGCTCTTGTTCATGAAGCATGTTGGGTGAGATTTTAAATATTTCCATCACCCACTTCCTCTGTCTCTTTATCGAATCAAACACAGTTCTGATATCAATAAAGCACCCACATCTGCAATCCCTTTCTGCTTTTTCGTCTGTGATGTTTCTCTTCAGGTCATCATTTGGTTTTAAAGGGTCGACTGCTATACCTAAACACAGACACTCATCCAGCCCACATAACATTATACGCATGTGTGTGTGTACACGCTCTCATCTCTGTTACATGTGGTAGTCGTATATGAGTGTATATATTACATGTATGTACACCCATGTACATATATATATATATATATATATATACATAAAATGTATGTTTATCAAAATATAAATCTTTAGTTCTATATCTATTGAGTTCTTTCTCAGTTGAAGTTTTTGTTTCAACATCTCCAAAGATGTTAAAAACCAAAATATACTGGAAAGCCCCACACTGTTTCTCTCTACACTTAAAATTGTTTAAACAATAGGTTGTTCCAATATAGTTGTATATTTCTGTGTGTGTGTGTGTGTGTGAGTGTGTGTGTGTGTGTGTGTGTGTGTGTGTGAGTGTGTGTGTGTGTGTGTGTGTGTGAGATCTTAGCCAGTCTTGAAAATCCCTAAATATTTTGTAAATGAGAAAGAAGCTGGAAAACTAGATAAATTTATCCAGTCTCTTTTGTAAAGTGACTGGAGAGAGAGAAAGGGTCTCCAGCCAGAGAGACCATGCAGAAAAGATGGAAAGAGGAATTTAACAGAGAGTATAAGAAGTATACTCTCTGCATGTAAAATATTAAATTTTAATACCCAGAGATGTACTGAAGAAACAAATCTCTATGTGTGTATATATTTCTACACTAGCTACTATTAACTGTATAAATATAATCAAGATTATCTGCGTGTTAAACAGATCGGGGTGAATACAATGACATACTTAGAACAAACAGTTGGCCACTGTAACAAAGTCAATAAGTTTTAAGCTGCTTACGGGAGTTCTAATTATATTCTCTTTAATTAGAAAATATATTGATGCATTTCCTTTTGCTGTGTTTAATATACATATATATATATATATATATATATATATACACACACACTTGTTTGTGAGTGTATATGTATTGGTGCCTGCTGTAAAACACTTGTCTATAAACACTTTGATGTTGTACCAAGACACTCTACTAAGTGTACCCAAACACTTGACATGATGTATAAACAAAACATCAACCATTAGAATGCTGTTATTTGTTATTTACTCATAAATCTGTTTAATTTATCTGGCTAGCACATATCCTTGACATGACCTGCTGCTGGCCTTTCTCGGCAACAATATTAGCCCTTTACAAAGCTCAGAGGTGACCTCCAATAAGGCCCTGACCCCCACACTTGAGACACTAAGCTATTACATCTGTAGATGCCTTAAACTACATCCAGAGAAAGATCGCTTAATTTCATTTGTCAATCTGTTGTCAATAATCTATCTAATATACTGGGGACAATTTAATAAACTGCTACTTCTGTTACCTAAACTCTTTTAGGCCATAGACTGAGAATCTTAGAAGAATCTTCTTAATATTGCTTGTGCTTTAAGGGAGGCTTAAGTGGAAATCACCTCAATGGCCACAATATTCCTGTGAGTAGCAGTGACCCCCACCAACTATTATTATAATGGGGTTCTGACCCCCTAACATCCTTAATATTTCTGTGAGATGTCGTAACTCTTTAATCTCCTAATATACATAGCAGTGTACTTCTGTATCGCTTGTCTAAGTCAGTTGCTATCGTATCGAACATCAGCAGTAATTAACTGTTATGGTAGTTTCACTATGTCTGAATTCCATGGAAATATTGACAAATTGTTTAAGTTAACTGAGCTCTGGTAGTTTCACTATGGATTTTGTGGCAATGGTTAACTGGAGACTGAATAGAAGTATACAAAAGTCTGTCCCTGTAGAAATTGTGTAAATATTTTTATAAATGTGTTTGTGTGTGTTTATGTATGTATGTAGTTATATATATTTGCTTGTATATTTTAATATTTATAAAAAGATAAACATGATCAAGTATTTTATCTCATTAAACCTTTGCTGCAACATCTATGTGGGGTACATGGCTTTGCATTTAGGGCATCGTAGTCCCAATTGCAAGATTATAGTTTCAATTCCTGGTCAGTCCCTCTGAGGCCTTTTACACTTGAGACAGTAATGTCCAGTTGACTTACTACTATAACACCTGTAGATTTTTCCCAGGTACCCACGAGTTATTATTTATAAAGAGGCTCCAACCCTCCATTTAATTTAAAAGGAAAATACAATTATTTTGAAGACACGACATAGGAAATAATTAAAAACTAGTTTGTAATTAATAAATTTAAATGTCATAATGATGGAATGGCATCATAGAAATTCTGAAATTGTTAGAATGTGATGTGACATGTCTGTCATGGTATACCTAGGTCAACAGACAAGGAAATGTCAATCAATTTGTGTTCACATCAACCATATTGCATGACTTACAGTGTGTGTCTGTGTGTGTATATATACACACGTATACATACAATATATATACATAATGCATGTGTGTGTGTGTGTGTGTGTGTGTGTGTGTGTGTGTGTGTGTGTGTGTGTGTGTGTGCCAATCTGCAGATATTTCAAATTGGTGTAGAAACTAATGATGACTGTAACGTGTAGAAATAAAACAAAGAAGATTTACGCAGAGAAAGAAACGGTGTAAGTGGGTGGAATGGAGTCAGTGTTGCTATATTTTTTTTTGCTTGAAGTAATTGTAAAATGTGTTGTTGTTGTTGCGATTGTGGTGCTATTTGAAGACTTGTGCTGCCACTAGATCAATAACTGCATGGCGGCCACTTGTGGAGCTTATCTAGGTTGAATATATTCTGATATTCCACTAGCACTCAATACTAAACATCAACTTAATATATGAACGGATTGATAGAGATTTACAACTTATTTCTAACCCCCCCTCCCTCTCTCTCTCTCTCTCTCTCTTTCTGTATAAATGCACACACACACATTCTACATATATATTCAATCATGTACATATATATTCTTCTAAACTCATCACTTCCATGCAAATACACACATATCTATATATGTATGTACATAGGTTTGTATATATGTGTATAAATATATGTATGTATACATACATATACATGAATATATGTATGTATCTCTCTCTCTCTCTCTCTCTCTTGCTTCACACACACACACACACACACACACACACACACACACACACATATATATATATATATACCATAAAATGTCAGGAGGTACGAGAAGTGAATATATTTATTTAGACACTTGTCATCCTTAGGGTTACGGCTGTTTCGCAGCTTTCATCATGTGATAATAATTTCAGTGTAAAATAAATTATGTTTCCATGTCTGAGTTAATATGAATACTACGCATTATACAATACAGTTGTATATTTACAAATCAGTGCAGATAAAGAAAACTAACTTGTCAGATCACTAGAACATCATGGTTACGCCAATGCTTCAACTCTATGTGGTCTGCTAGGCAGGTCTGATAGAGAAGCCTTACACGATAGCCACATGATTCTATGAATTCATACATTACACTACAAACTTATATATATATAAATGTCTGTGTATATATGTGTGTGTATATATAATACACACATACATACATATGCATGTTTGTGTGTGTGTGTGTGTGTGTGTGTGTACTGGTGTCACAAAAAAGAACCCAGTACACACTGTAAAGTGGTTAGCATTAGAAAGGTTATTCAGCCATAGAAACCATTCCAAAGCAGACATTGGATCATGATGTAATTCTCCAGTCCATATACCAACATAGAAGACAGACATTAAAAGCTGCTGTTGCTTATGATGATGATGATGATGGTGATATGTGTGTGTCTGCATTTATTCACACACACACACACACACACACACACACACACCATATTCATTCATAATTTATCTCTCTGTATCACAAGTCCTCCCTAAAACTGATCTAACACTCTTCTCTGAAAGGGTCAACTGTTTTATCCAACTACATATGATATTTGTGGCCTGGGGTGGGAGCAAGGGTGGTTGTGTTGTTAAGAAGTTTACTTTGTAGTCAAGTACATTTGGGTTTGATTGCACTGAATGACACCTTTAGCAAGTGTTCTCTAGCATTTGGGGTGACTAGTCCCTTAGGGTGTCATTTGCTAAATGGAACCTGAACCTGTGTCAAAGCCTTTCTCTCTCTACATTGCTGGCAAGAAAGGTAGTTTCTCTCAGAATGAAAGGAAGTTTATAGAATGCTACATGGTAGTGCGACATGGGCTTTGAATGTAGGGGACATGAGGAGAGAGGAAAGAAATGGAGAGGGCATGTTTTGTTGGATGTGCGGTTTGAGTGTGTGCATGAACGTGCTGTGAGAAAAGTTGAGTATAAGAGGAATCAGATGTCGTGTGCAAGGAAGGAAGACTGCACTGATATGGACATGTGGTGCATGTGGATGAGTGCAGCTGTATAGAAGAGACATGCCAATCACTAAACATGGGTGGAGCTTGGGAACAAGAAGACCACTGCATGGCACCTTGGTCAAGGGTCATTTAGTGGCTTGGCTAGGCTTGGCTTGGCTCAGGCCTTGTAAGTGAAAGTGGAAACCCTTCAAGGTGGTGCCTCAGCATGGCCTCTGCTTCTCAATGCTGACTGACCTCTGAAAACCTCCACCCTGGTACTTCTGCCTCACTGGCTTTCATCTGTCATATTGTGTCCTGCTCCTTAGGGCTCACACTAACCACAACATCCAGCCCTTCTTCCTCCCCACGATGTCTAGAATTCTTTTTCTGCAGTTATTAAACCAAAATGCTAACCAATATTAGTGTCACTGGTCTTGGAGGTTCTGTGATGGCCGGAGGTTCTGTGATGGCCGGAGGCTCAGATCCAGTCTCTTCTCACCCAATCACAGTAAATCACACTTCATGATGATGTTGAACTCTTCATCAAGAGTTTAATTACAGCCATTAATTACAATGCTGATAATGATAATGATGGTAAAATTTAATTATAGTAACACTACTAACTTTAAATACATTAATTATGTTAGTGTTAATGATGGCCAAATATAATTACATTAATTAAAGCGTCCCAATGATAATGGAATATAAATACATTAATTATAAGGTCATTGTTGATTGAATTAATTATAGTGTCACTGTTAATGATGGTGAAATATAATTACTACCCTGGGGTACATCATGGATGTAGACATACAGTTAAGATGGTCACTTGACATCTAGTCTCAGGTGCAATCCCACTGTGTGGCACCATGTCAAGTGTCTCCTACAATAGCTGTGGATTGACTTGAAACCTTGAGTGGTATTTGCTGAATGGAAGTTGTATGGTAACCTTCCAGGGAGAGTCATTCTGTTCTTGGGTGATAAAGTTAATCTTTTACATGGTTTAATGCTTCCACCAGGCCCTTGTGTAGTTTTAGCAGAGTCCACTCTGGCCAGAGGGGAACTTTCTCCCATTCATCTTGTAGACCTTGGGAAGGGTCATAAATGTTGACCTTCATCTTCTTCATCACCATTTAATGTCTGCCTTCCTTGCTGGCATGGGTGGGACGGTTTGACAAGAGCAGGCCAGGCAGAAGCCTACACCAGTCTTCTGTAACTGTTTTGGCAGGATTTTTACAGCTGGATGCCCTTCCTAACCCCAACCACTCAGCAGAGTAGACTTAGTAGTTTTTACATGACACAAGCACAGGCAAGGTCAGTTTTGGCAAGGTTTTTACAGCCAGATGCCCTTCCGAACACCGACCACTTTACAGTGTGGACTTGGTGCTTTTTAAGTGGCCCCTGCACTGACAGGGTCACCAAGTGACTTGCAGGACAAAAGGAAAAAAAAACTCTTTTGAGAGGGGAGGGGGCATTGGAGGAGGTGTTCTTGTATTGGATGATGGAAAGGTTATAGTGAGGCAGAGAGACAGAAACAGGTGTGCTGCTGCAAAGGAAATATGTGGTTACCCAAACTGAGGGAAGTGCAGAAAAAGGAGGAGAGAGAGTGGGGGACAGCAGGATGGAGATGGTGGCAAAGTGCCAGGCATAGACACAATGGATGAGGATCAGAATATAAATGGGAAGAGAGAGATATAGATGGTGGTAAGTGCCAGGGCATACCCTTGAGGTTCGAACTCCATAATATAAGTGGCAGGATATTGTGACGGAAGCATGATTAAAGAGCAATGATACAGGGCACAGGGCCAAGAGGACTGGATTGGGGAGTGGGAGGAAAGCCTGGTGCATGAAGTGGAAATGTGAGGAAGGGAAGAGATGCATTAGAAAATTACTATTTGTAAATCTCACAATGAGAGTTATTCAGCAACAATACCTTACTTGAGACAGGTAACAAGGGTTAGCATGAGGAAAAGCATTTGGCTGTAAAACAATCCCTGAAAACCATGTTTGTGTCACCCATGCCAACATGTGTTAAACAAATGGACATAAAAATCAAGGAATAAATGAATATGAACTTCTGAAATAATTAGTTGCATCATAAAGATATGATCAATAATGTGTCTACCTTAGACTTCAAATCTTTTTCACCTACAACCATTCTCGTTCTTTTTCATTAAGATATTTTAAAGGTTAAAAACTCTTCCATAATTGTTAGGAAAAAAAAAAAAAGCTGAAGACTCCTTTGTATCCAAAAGGACTTTAGTCTTTTTTCTATCATCCACTTACTGTCACCTTGACAATAATCCATGTATTAAAATTAAAAATGTAAGCTGATCCCTTGTCTTCTGACAGCTACAGTCTTGTTCAGATTGGAAAGAGATTAAATAAGATAATGCTAGGAAAAGTTAATGGTTATTTGTGGACAGATTCCAAGAACAAAACATTCATGTTAAGTAGGATTAGTTAACTGACGACTATGATGATTTGTCTTAATTTCATTGACTTTGAAATTGGTTTTGAGGAAGATGTAGATTTTTGTACACATTTGCTTACATCATTGACTGATAATCAGAATGAGGGATAATTTCAAATCTGCATTTCTATTAGTATAGTTAGTATCCTCATAATTAACATGGGAAAGAAATAATTGATCAAATTAATTATTTAACATTATGTTGTGAGAAGAAGAAAGCATTAGTTCAGTGACTCTCATTTATTCTGGTCTTTGCTAGGATGGGAGATAACTGTAAACATGTTTTAGTCTTTTTAACCCTCCTCAGTGCAGCCTTTTCATTTTTTTTTTTATCTATTTGGTCATCAGAAAGGAGCCATGCCTATGGCCACCACTGACTAGTATGACTGGATCAAAGATAGGAGAGCTTCCCTCATCTACATGGACACCTGAGACACTTAGTAAAACCTTAGTTTTTAGTTGTTCTGACTGTTGAATGATGGCTGTGGTTTTTCTTGCATTCTTCACTTGAAATTAAGGTTCTTCCAGTTTCTTTTTTAGATAGGTATCTGCTGATGTCTTTGTTGTATAAGCAGCAGTAGTAGTAGTAGTAGTAGTAGTAGGTATTATAGTAATTACTTGATTGTATTTTTTTGAAATGACCTACCAGTGAAATTGTTTGTGACTGGACTGAAATATAAATCCTTTCCTTGTATAGTTGAAGATTACCATTTGCAGGCATTGGTTGAACTGTTCAATAGAATCCGATGAGTCCAAGTATTGCTCCAGTGTCTGCTTTGGTAAGGCCTCTACAACTGAATGCCCTTCTTAATGCCAACTGCCTTACAGCATAGACTGGATACTTTTTTCATGCCACCAGTATTAGTGAGGGCACCACCCAGCTTGTAAGACCTGCAGCTGATGATATGTGCATCTCTGATCACAAGCATCATGGAAGAATTCTTTCGGGTTTGGATAATTCACCTTTGGAAACATCAGTGTTTCATTCAAAATCCTTAAACAACCCTAATTCAGAGACCTTTTGACTGGGAAAAGCTACTTGACCTGAAGAAAATTCTAACTGGGCCCCACCTGCAAGGTCATGCACTGTTAATCTTGATATGAGCTCACTATGTTGCACACACATGGTTGAGATGCATGTGCCTGGTGTACCCTTATCAGACGGGTAGTCATGATGGGTATACTGGGCTTCATATATTTGTACCCCAGTGTCACTTTGATGGCATGCACTGCTCTCTCATTCAATAATAATAATAATAATGATAATAATAGATCTATATTGATATAATAATATAATTATATAACAATATGAATCTCTGACATGATAATGAGTGTCATAGAATGAGTTGGCCAAGCATTATGGTTATTAGACAACAGAATCACAGACATTCCTCGTTAGTATATATTTTGTCCAGACATTCCTCGTTAGTATATACTTTGTCCATATATTACTTGTTAGTATATATATTTCACTTGATTCTAATTTCTGCAATGTTAATTATATTTAACACTGGAGCTACTAACAACTTCCTCTATTAAATGTCTGCTACAATCTATTTTACCATTTTGGCATTTGATTCCTCAGAGATCTAACACTTAATAATTCACTACAGACACACACAGCTCTTAATTCTTTTGCCAAATTAGATAATTCTGTGCTTTGTTGCAGATGCTGGAATGGCTTTGTGGTTAGGAAGCTTGTTCTACAACCATGTAGTACGAGGTTCAATTCCACTGCACAGCTCATAGGGCAAGTGTCTTCTACCATGTCTTTGAGTTATCCAATATCTTGCAAGTGGAAATGGGTTGGCAGAAAAATGTGCTGAGGCTCATCACTCACACACATGTGCATATATGTATATATGCATATTTATATATATTTATGTGTGTGTATCTATCTATCTATCTATCTATCTATCTATCTATCTATCTATCTATCTCTCTAGCCATTCAGGAATGTATATATTTATACGTACATTTATAAAATATGTGTGGATGGTCCTCCATCAGTTTCTATGATGACTTTTCAGTTATTCATTCTACTGAATTCTATTCTCATTGAATAATATCTGTAAGTGGCTGAGTACTCCACACACCTATGTACACTCAACATAACTCCCAAGCAGAATCACCATGATACCTGTACGTAACAAGGCCGAACCTTTTCAATTCCAGACACCATCCATCCGACCGGTTTCTCTTCAATTTCCATCTCTCCAGTGTTACTCACAAGACATGGGGTCAGCCTCAGTTAAAAGGTGCCATACTGTGGGACTGAACCTGGAATCTCATGGTTGTAAAGTAAACTTCTTGACCATTCAGTCATACTGCAGCTGGTTTTGTGGGTAGGGGGTTGGGCTGTTGATCAGTGGGGTGGGGTTTGTGTTTGGGATTTGGTAGTGTGTTGTATCCTTGAGCAAGGCATTTTATTTCCCATTGCTCCAGTCTCCTCAACTGTAAATGAGGACCAACCAAGTGGTGCTGGTGCAACCCTTTCTTCCTCCAATTATCGACCACATTGTTGATATTCTGCTGGTTGAAGGAATGACTGGGCTGACGGGTGTGTCTGCCTGACACCACAGAGATTTTCAAGACACAGTGAGAACATGAGATGTGCTGTGAGATCATACTCGCTGGTGAAAGAAGGCTGCAGTACATAGACTGACATACATACACATACTTAGAAATATGTGTATATACACGTATATATATATATATATATATATATATACGCTCACATATAGCATAGCTTGGGTATTATTAATGCTGTTTCTAGCTACCCTATTAATAAAGGATGTCAGATGTAATAAAGTCACAAAGTCACCCACAATAAATGTTTATTTGTTAAAAATTAATGATTTATGACAAACTGCTGCAGGTTTCAACCCATTGACCTCATTGAACAAATGTAATAAAAGGACTGAGTTGCAGAATAAGTAAATAAATAGGTTCTGAGGAAATGTAGAAGGTTTGGGATGTGTTGGAGGAGAGAATCGCACAGGGGTTGAACATTTCATTAAGGAGGAGTTTTCTGTTGCTAGTTTTACTTTAATTACATTTTATTTGATTTACATGTATGTGGGTGATGAGACAGACAGACAGACAGACAGAGTTAAATAACAATATAAAAGTGAAAGAGAAGAGAAAGAGTGAATGAGGAGAAAGTTTCTAAGGCAAACGTTTTCCATTTGATAGCTGCTTATTACAGAGGATTATATTTGAGATGGTGAGGTGTTGAAAGCTAGAAGAGAGAGAGCTTTAGTTGTAATATATCTTGGTGTGAATGTGATGTTTAAAAAAGATTAAAATAAAGAGATCAGTGGGTTGATGGTAAAACCTAAGATCATACTAAGAAGAAAGTGAATGCATAAGAGGTTTGGGATGAGTTTATTAGGAAAAGGTCACTGTTTTTTTTATTATGGAATAAAACAGAACAATTCTAATAAATCTATGAATAATATTTACCTTAAACTTATACAAGATCAATAAACTGGCAGGTTGAATTAAATATATGATTGATTGGTTAAACTTTTAAAGAAGGCACTGCCCCCAAGATAACTGCAGTCCAGTAGCAGCATGAATCTATTAGAAGTTTGACCAATTATCAGGGTCAGTTGTGGATGTAGAAGAGCATCTGAAATACATTTGTACAATATTGAGCCAGGGATGTGGGAATTATACGAACGGAAATCTGATATTTGTTGATGAGAATATTTTAACATTTTCTCTATTCTGATCATCATCTTTCTAAACCTGATAGAAATTAGTCTTTTTTTGTGGTTGGAGAGGAAATGTCAGCTATGTTAGCCTGACAAGCACTCACACACACACACACACACACACACACACACACACACACACACTCACATGTATACATACATATCTACAGATGTGTACATGCACACACATGCATGCAGACACACAAACCTCTCTCTCACTCTCTTTCTCTCCTTCCACTTATTCCATCAATTATTACAAGGGAGCCTGTACATGGTCATTTGACCTGGTGAAAATAGCAGTCAAATCTCCTTCAAATTACACCTGTTGTCATTTAAAAAATAAAGTATATATTGTCTAATGCAGTCTTAGACATGGACATGCTTGGAATGTCGTTTCTCATAAATCTGTGTGATCAAGATCAGAGCTGACCCGGGGCTAAACACCATACCAATAAGGGAGCCTCTAGGTAGTAACTCCACTTGCAAGTAATAGTAATTAAATCTCTCTCTAATCACATCCTGTGTCTCTAGGTTTTTAAGAAATGGCAAAGTATATAAGGTATAAAGTAGTCAGGAAGACCCCTAAACAATGTGATGGGTATGGCTGTAATACTTTTGATCGTAAGGTTTACTGAACCAGGGTTGAACTAGGGTTAAAGTTGAAATCTTCGTTTCAACGAAGCAGTTTGACTTCCTCTTATACAAGACATACTCAGTGATAATTATTAATTAAAATCAGATATTAATTAAGGCTTTGACTTCTTATTAATCCCCAATAATAAAATACATTTAAATTCAAACTTCTGGCTGATAAAAGAAATACAGGGGATTTGTTTCCCCTCTTCTTCAGTCCATTCTAATAGGAATTTGACATGAAAAGAAAGTCAGATTCTTGCCATGTTCTTCGAAGTCAAGAGCTTCTTTCTTTTCTTTTTCTGAGTATGGTTGTGGGGTTAAGAAGTCTACCCCTATATACTTGAGGTTTTTGTCCCAACTTTTATAGCCTTGAGGCCAATGAAAGTCTTTTAAGTAAAAGTCATCACCTGACTTCATGCAACCAATGGGTATTTAGGTACTTTTCGCAGCAGAATTGATTCTGTCGTTGTCTGAGATAGCTTCCTTCCTACCAGTCTCAGGAATTTTGCAGATGCTGGGAGGGTGGCACTTCATCTTTTAAAGTATGAAAACAAAGAATCTGCTAACTTGGAGGTTAAGTTAACCTTTAGATTAACATTGCAATCGGCAAATCCAGAAAAGCTTCGTTATAAATCTGGTTTGCTGAAAAATATCAACATTTTCTCCTTCATTTATTGAAGTGATATTTACTGTTTGTCTCATTTGTAGTTGTGAAGATGAATTAAATAAACACAATCTGAAATTTCATTAAGAATTATGTGCAACATTCTTAATTATGATATTAATTAATGCACAAGTATATTTAATGATTTAGCTTCACCAGCAGAAGTCTGCTTGAGAAGTGTGTTCAGTAACTTCAAAATCTATTTGACTAAATCCCAAATCTACATCAAGTGATTTTCAAACGATTAGAATGATCTTATTAAGTCTGCCTCTTCTCTCAATACCTGATAATGTATGTGGCTGTGTGTGTGTGTGTGTGTGTGTGTGTGAATGTATACATTATTGTAGCAGATACTTAAGTCTTCCTTGCCATACGTACTACTATATATTCATGTACACACATCACTTGATATGGAATTGTTTATTCCTGATGCTTTCAATATTAGTTATAACAACAAAAAAAGGTTCAATACTGTAATTAGGGGTTAAATATTAAGGTTTAACACGCTTTCTCTTTCCAAGCAAATAGCTTTACAGGCATTTGTTGAAGTTGACTGTAGCAGCCATATCAGTATTTACCATCAAAGTGTTGCGACTGCAATATTTGTAAAGTACTGCTAATATACAGCTAAGATGCCAGTAGAGGTGCACTACTAACATGTGTTTACACTGGTGCTCTTTGATACTGTGTGCATATATCAACGCTCTGTCACCTGGCAACCATTGATCGACAACCTAGTTCACTGGTTTGCAATACCAAGCTACTGTCTGTCAACCAGATGTTGCTCTGTACCTCAACCCCCCCCCCCCCACACACACACACACACTTCACCCTGTCCCATTATTTATATATGATATTGCTTTTATTACATACTCTCATACACAACACATTTATTTTCTTGTCATCTCCATTCGTTATCTAGCACTAATTATATTACAGACTTTCATTCTCTTTCATTTCTCCTTTCTATATTATAGGATGGGCAACATATTTGATTAGGTTTGATTTTTTTTTTCAAAATTCTATAATATTGAACACATTGATTACGACTAACATCATTGTCATAGATGTCAATTATTAACGCTAGATATACCTTGTATAAGAGGGAGCTCTGGTAGCCCTGTTTATGAAGCAGTGGTAACTCTGTATTACAGGGTACAGACTATATATAAGAAGGATCTAGGGTGACAGCCCTGTATAGGGAGTTGTTATAGTCTATGTAAGAGGGAGCAAGAGTAGCCCTGTATTTTTAAGTACAGGCAAAAAGAGAGCTAGGGGAACCCTGTATGACTAGATATAGTCTATGTAAAAGGGAGCTATGCTGTCCCTGCAAATTGCAGAACTTAAAAGAATGTAATTGATCTGGGATATTTGCAGCGTATTTTGGATTGTTTTATCTTGGTTTTATGTCTCACTAGAATGGAGATTACCTTTCCGTATTCTGGAGATGATAAAATGTGAATGTATATAAAGCTGAGGGGTTAAGAAGTCCCAGGGTGTGATGTATGTGACACCTAGTGTTTAGAAAAAGAATTAAAATATGAAAGTTTGATGGAAGGTTTTAATTTAGATCACTTCAAGTTTGTGCAATTAACCAGGGATGGTGATAGGCAGGTTAGTATCAAGAGGGTTAAACATTTAGTTGAGATGCCTGATGGTTAAACCAGATTGTTCCGGAAAGTTGAGCTCCTCCAATTTATGTGGTTTCAGGATAACTGGAGGCACATTCTCTAAGCTGGTCGTTGGGATTAAAACTTTATATCTCTGTGCTTTTAATGGTTGATCCCATTATGTAACTCTTTAGACATACATGTTCTGCCATAACCGAAATGCTTGTGAGGTAACACTTCTACAAGAGCCAAACATTTGTGACAAAGTGGATTTCACTAATAGCACTCAAAGTGACCAATGGTGATGTTAAATTGTGCAGGAGATTAAATCTACTAAATGCAGAAAAGAACCAGGAACAGTCCCTCCTCCATTGGGCTTCTACACATTTTCCTTTTATCAAATTCCATTTATTTATTTATTTACAAAGTTTTGGTTAACCTGATGCTATATTAGAAAGCAATTATTCAGGGTGCAATGAAATCAAACCCTGAGCCTGCACTTTCAAAACCAACTTCTTAACCATTTATAGGAAGAACTTCCCTTGTTCAATATGTGGGAAGCTTTAAACCAGTTAAACTAGTTTTGAAAGACAAATAGAAGTTTGTAAAACAAAACATGGATCTATAGTCTGTTATGAATATCATGTTTAGCAGTAAGTAATCCTTTTGAAATCAACAAACCTGACACTTTCTCTGGTTTTATTGTTTTAAAGTGTTTTGATTTCACTGAAACTATCCATCATAATTTTATGCAAAGTACACTTGTTAACTTACATTCCACTTAATATACCAATGTCTTTAGTTATGATCCAATGTTCCAGACACCAGCTTAATATATCAATATATATATATTTTATACTCTTAATATTATCTTAATAATAACAAAGTTTGTTATTTTGCTAAATCCCTTCATATTCTCAATTAGTAGTAAAAATAATTCCTGTTCTGAGAAGGAATATTTCAATGGAAATAGAGCCACAAAATGTATCTTAGTTGTCAATCCTTTTGGTAAAGATTATCACCCCACTCCTGGTTTCAAGGACGACTTTGTGTTTCTGGAAATGGTTACCAATCCAATTGTCATCCTCATCATCATTTAACGTCCATTTTCCATGCTGGCATGAGTTGTCAATACTCTGATGCTAGTTTCTTGAAGATTCTTGGTTTCTGTAACTCCTTCTTATGTTCAGTGCTTGCCTGACTTTAGTCTGTTGGAATTCCCATCATATCTATGATACTTCATAGAAATATTGATTTCAGATTTTGGCACAAGGCCAGCAATTTAAGGGGAGGGGGTAAGTCAATTGCATCATCTCCAGTGCTCATTTTTACCTCATTCGTTTACATATTTCATGTTATTTACATCAATGGTGATGCCCTGTACCCATATATGTATATATGGTCTTATTGTCTTCCGAATTCTGCTTCCAAAGGGTTAATCTATGTCCCCAGGATTCCAAAATTGAGTGAAAATGTGTTTCAAACAGATGTGAGGGTTAGTAAGCAATATTTTTATGTCCATCCTTGAAGTAAGTAATAAACCCTTTTGTCTTTCTCTTCTTTGGGTTCTCCTTGACCAGTGTGTCTTTGACCCTTTTAGACATATCTTCGATCCAAGTCCCCCCCCTCATGCTTCTTAACCTAACTCCAGTACTCTTGACCTCATTTTATATCTGGACAGGGTCAGGTTTCAACAGGAAAATGAGGCTGACATGGATCCGCTTAAATTTAATTTGTTACAATCCTCATCATTATCATCATCCACTTTATAAATATAGTTTCTCTTCTCCCTATTTATTTACCCCACCCCACCTCAGTATTATACTATCTAACCTTCAGTTTGACCTTGACGTTTTCGATTTAATTTTTCACAGTATACTCATGAGTAAATGTGGTGCTACTCTGAGTACTAAATAACAGTGAATTACTCAACTTAAAAAGACTTTGTGTGTACTGATTTGTATTGTATATTTGTTAATTACTGTGTTATTAATGAAGCCACCTAATTCAAAAGACTGTTTGGTTTTGGTATCTGTTTATAATCCATTCATAAGTAAGTGAAATAACATCATTGTGTGTTATTTTTATTGTTATTTAAATTTTAAAATGTTGAAAAAGTTATTTTAAATTTCTTCTTTTATCATAGTTGAAATGTAAACTTTAAATACTGAGCAAAACAATGGGAGGAAATTTACTTTGAACATGTTAGCAGGGGTTAATGGAACAAGGCTGGGAACCCTTGTCTTGGAGAACACTCCCCCATTCCTATTAGGAATTTGACTTATTGTGAAAGATGGTGAGATTCTCTGAATTCTGTGATAATATTTTGCCATGTATCAGATAGGTTTATAGCAACCTTCAATAAAATTTCCTCCCTCAGTTAATCATAAATCATTATTCATATTATTTCTCAACTTTTTTCTTTTGATTATTTCCTGGTTTACTATAATATATGGTCATATATGCCAAACATTTGTATAACTTTCAATCACATTTGTTTTAAAAGCTAAACATTATATAACCATGTCAAATTTTTTATAATTTTCTCTTCAGTATGGCTTTGTCATCTGGCATTTAACTTCAATGTTTTCGTTCATAAAGATGTTTCTCTAATTTTGCTCCATGTCTTCAGGTTGGGCTGTTTTCTCTCATTCGTGGTTTTTGTCATTAATTCTTTGATTTACACACACCTTCACTAAAACAGCTGATAAACATATTCTAATTATTTCTTTTTATTCTTAATATATTTATATCACTATCTTTATTATATATCATCTATATTCTATTTCATTCATTATTGTTTTATATATTTCCAATAACAAATGCTCATCTTCCTGTTGTCATTCTATGTTCTTCCATGTGTATAAACCATTATTTCCTTAACAAATGTTCCACGCCATTTGAATACATGGTCTTATTGACTATCATTGCGAACTGTATCGTGTTGGCTCTGGAAGAACATCTTCCCAATAATGACAAAACGCCTCTAGCAGTCCAGCTGGTAAGTGGATAACATTTCTTCATTTTTACATTTCATTCTTCCATCTTATGAAGACCTTTTGCTTTGGAACTACCTATTGCTTATTAGACATTTATGAATGCCTGTATTTACTATACATTTGGAAATGCCTATTGCTTCCTATACGTTTATTAATAACTATTCTTCCTATACATTTCAAAATATAATTTCTAATGCGTTTAGAAATATCTATTCTTCCTATTCATTCAGAAATATCTATTTTTTTCTTATAAATTTACAAATACTTTTTGCTCCCTATTCATTTGGAAATATCTGGTGTTTCCTAGACACATATTATTATTCATTCATTTGCATAGCTACACATTCATCAACATGTAGTTGTGGAGTTAGCTTCACAACTCTATAACCTAGATTCAATCTCATGTGAAACTTTGGCCAAATTGTTTCCTACTGTAGCCTTAGGTTGACCTAAGTCATGTGAGTGAAGGAACATCCACCATTTTGATGTCACAGATGTTAGAGGACTTCGTGAAAGTCATAAGAACAACGTCCAGGCATGGCTGTGTGGTTAAGACATTTGCTTCCCAACCACATGCTTTTTGGGGGGTCAAAACGTCTGATCATAGGGAAATATTACTTTGCTTCAGAACAAATAAGGGTTGGTGACAAGGGGCATCTGGCCATAGAAAATCTACCTCAGTAAATCCCATCTGACCCATGCAAGCATGGGAAAGTGGACGTTAAAAGGATTTTAATAGAAGCCCAAACCTGCTCAGGTTGTTACTCTGAGTTTCTCATTTCCAATTTTCAGATGAAAGTAAAAACAAATGAACATTATCAAGACATCTCTCTCTCTCTTTCCCTCCCTCCCTTTCTCTCTCTCTGTATACACACACACATATATATAGATAGAGAGAGTGGGTAAGTCATAAAACTGAGACTGTTTTCTAACAAGAGCATTCAGAAAGTTTTTTTAAGGAAAGACG
Source organism: Octopus bimaculoides (assembly GCF_046866305.1). Classification (NCBI taxonomy): domain Eukaryota; kingdom Metazoa; phylum Mollusca; class Cephalopoda; order Octopoda; family Octopodidae; genus Octopus; species Octopus bimaculoides. The sequence goes on along the minus strand of NC_142948.1, from coordinate 389,904 downwards.
ATTGCTATTTATTCATTTATTTTGTATTTCATGATTGTGAGAGATCTTAATGAAGCTAAGATTATTTCTTTTCCAAATTTAGTGGGAATTTTGAAATAAAATGCACTCTTAAATGTTATTGACTTAACAAGGTACACCTGTGTCTGTTTAATTCTCCAAAGCCCTATTGTTTGACTAATTAATACCAAATCAATACTGAACTATCTACCTAAACTCATTTGACTAACAGCAGCAGCTAAATCTTTCCACCACTAAAATGCATATTGATTTGGGTACCAAGATCTTGTTTCTCGAAACCTAATCCTTTTGGCAACCTTCCCACCTGAAATCAAGATGGTTATTTCAGTGAGATAACTATCTGAAGAAGTGCACAGCTCGTTAAGTTGTAGAATGGAGACAAATTTCTCACGAATCTACTGCTCTGATTTCAAATGTTGCAAAGACTCCCCCACCTCCCTCTACCTCCATATGTGTGTGTGTGTGTGAATATATAAACCTATATAAACTATGAAAGTGAAAATAGTTTTTCAAGTAACAAATTCCAGAGAAAGGCAAACTTCAACTTGTCTTGGTAATTGGTTCTAAGACATTCAACTCAACTTAAAAAATGATGTAACACACACACATACAAAAAAGAAAACCAATTTGGAAATGATTTATTTGCTTATATCTGTCTTAATAAATGTTTTGTATATATTTCAACATGTATTTTATTTAATTTTTTTCACTTCAGTATTTTTTTTAGGTGTTTTTCTTTGTAATTTTTATGTTTTAAATAAGTTTGCTGAAATTGGCATAAAATCAGATGAATTGACTAACTTTGAGGTTTATTGTTTTCCATTAATTTTTTTTTAAACAAAAAAAAAACTATAAAGGATTGATGTAAAGTCAAAAAAAGACATAACTTTAAATGATGTACATTGAGTTATGACTGTATTTTGTTAAGTTCTAGTTTCATGTTGTCTTTTTTTTTTTTGTCAATTTGACAGGAGGCCACAGAGTTCTATTTCCTTGGAATATTTTGTGTAGAAGCATTATTGAAAATTGTTGCTTTAGGATTTGTCTTACATAAAGGGTCGTATTTACGCAACGTCTGGAACATCATGGATTTTGTAGTAGTTGTCACAGGGTAAGTAGCACAAAATACTACAAATTTCACTTTTACTTTGGTTCAAGAAACACAATGAGGTGACGCTGTTGCTTGTTGTTTGGTTTTGTTAAACGACCACCAAAGTTAAGCGGATTGGGTGATTAGGATGCTTGCTTTGCAGTAATGTGGTTGTGAGTTTGGTTCCATTACACAGCACTTTGGGTAAATGTTGTCTACCATAAACATAGGCTGAAAATATCATGTGGGAAGAATTTGGCTGACAGAAACCGTGCAGATACCTGTCAGTTTGTGTGTGTGTATGTGTGTGTGTGTTTGTTGGCATGATATATACACATTGACAAGAAAACAAATGAATGATGTCCTTTAAGATGTTTGTTCTGCATTGAATCACACTCCATTATCATTGTTGCATTTTAGATACAGCAAACCAGTAATTAATGAGTTGTAAACCCGCGATAGAAATATTTAAAAAAATATTGAAATATTCAGAATTCTCTGTTGCTGCTTTCCTTTAAATGAAAACCATGTCTTCATAGAGTAAAGTTACTTGGGCAGAACTTTTGTAATGTTTCTTTGAATTTCTTGTAGATTAGTCTTCAATTCCCATAAAAGAGTAAATTATGGAACAGTTCTTATTTCATTTCAAATTATTTTACAGATTTATTTCAATATTTCCTACGAGTAATTCGTTTGATTTGCGGACATTACGGGCAGTCAGAGTACTGCGGCCATTAAAATTAGTTTCTGGAATTCCAAGTAAGTAAAGGTTTCATCCATTTATGTCTGTGTTTTATATCATCATCATCATCATCATCATCATGTGTTTGTGTTGGGCACAGTGACCAGTGTCCTGTTCATTCCCTTCTGTCATCAATGATCTAAGCTGTCATCAGTCACAGCACCTGAGTCCACTACCACAGTTTTAATTTGGATTTTGGAAAAACACTCCTCATTCATCCTCCCATGGATAAGTCTCCAGATGATGACTTAGCTGGTGGTTATCACTGGGTATCCCAGACACTACTTGGCCATCTGTATTCCTGCCATCTTATTGCTCGATTATGGAAAGTCACCTGACTCTCACTTGATGCACACCATTTCTGATGTATATCAAAACTGATATCTTCTGGAATACAGAAAAAGCAACAAACAGAATTGGTTACAATTGCTGTTGTATATAACATTGGAATTTAGATTTTGATAGAGATTAGAAATTATATAAAGACAATCAAATATATTTCACAGTTAACATTGGTAAACAAGGAATAAGTAAAAGACAGCTGCTCTGGGGGGGGTTAAGAGGTTTGTTTTGCAGCCCTGGGGTACCAGCTTTGCCCTCTGTGGAACTTTGAGTGAGTATCTTCTACCATAACCTCTTGTTAACTAAGTATATAGTAACACTGTGTGTATTTAATAATATATCAGATATATGGTAATATAGTATGTATATACTAATATATCATGTATGTAGTAATATAATGAGTAAAATATAGTAAATGGAAACTGCATGGAAGCCTGTTTGAAAATAATGTCTCTGCTTTTAGGGATAGGCTTAAACTTAGTTTAACATTACCAGTTGGTGGTTAGGTTTTTTTTAATAAAGTCCTCTTTGTTACAGACTTTTACGTCTTTGAAGATAATTTTCTCCCTTTCTGCCATGAGTCAGTGGGGCCATGGAAAGAATCAGAGAGGATGTCCTTCCTCTTTGACCTCAACTATTAATAAACAACATGGCCTCACTTGATGGATCTTCCTTCAGTCTCAAGAATAAGCATTCAATTGTTCAATCAACAACCTCTTCATTGAATTAACTTATATGTGGTTGAGTATTCCACAGACACATGTACTCTTCAGGCAGTTCTCTTTCAAATCAGCATGACACAATGTTTGATGAAGTGGAACATTTGAATTACAGATATAAACCATTTGATAGGCTTCTACACAGTTTCCATGTTCTTAGTTTAACTTATGAGTCCTGGGTTAACACAAGACTGTGATAAAAGATGCCTTGCAATGGGACTGAACTTCAGCACTTGATCATTGAAATGCCCACTTAGCCCCCCCCCCCCCTTCAATTAGAATGATCTTAAAGATGGTGATAACTTTAGACTGGGGGGATTTTAGGAAGCTATTTCTGGTAAAAATGCATGAAATAATATCGGTCTTCCTTCTCTTTTCAGGTTTACAAGTAGTATTAAAATCAATTATACGGGCAATGGCACCATTGTTGCAAGTTTGCCTGTTGGTACTCTTTGCTATAATAATATTTGCCATCATTGGTTTAGAATTTTATACTGGTGCTTTCCACAAAGCCTGTTTTATAAAACCAGATGACGATAGTGAAGGTAAGTGGCACCAACTTATTTATTACATCACATTCAAGATGGCCTGTGCTTCATAATACACATTAATTAGTTTAAGCTGTGGAAACTCTATGATTTTGAAGTCTTGAGTTCATCTTCAGTAAAATGTGAATATTCCAATCAGAGAAATCTATTTATTGTTAGGAGAGTGTTTTAAGGTTAAAGCAAAGAAATGTTTCTTTAAATTCTTCCAAAGTATTGTAGGACAGGAAAATAACTACAAATCATTTTGATTAATAAGTAATCAAGAAGAAAAATTAATTTCTAAAACTCTAAAGGATATATGCAAATATATTTGATTTGACTTTTGCAGATAATATAGAATATGGTGATGAAGAAACTATCCGGCCTTGCGCAGATGAGGGTAATGGCTATCACTGTCGAGCAAATATTGCTAAATGTCGATTCAATTGGGATGGCCCAAATTATGGAATTACTAGTTTCGACAACATGGGTTTTGCGATGTTGACGGTGTTCCAGTGTGTAACTATGGAAGGATGGACCCAGGTATTATATTATGTAAGTAATCAACTTTAATATTTATTCTCTTTTTACGGTTTTGAATTGTTTTTTACTAAATTGCTTGCGTCATAATGGAAACATTTTTCTATAAACTCTTCACACTTGGTTGTGTGACTTAAACAGTTGTGGCTGCCTGTTTAGATAGGTGCAGTTGTTTGGTTAATAAGGTCACTTTACACAAGAGGTTGTGGATTTGATCCCAGTACATGGCTGCTTGGGCAAGTACCTTCAGCCACAACTTCAGATTTACCAAAGTCTGTGGCTGCCTTAAGCAGACTACTTTCTGTTGATGCAATTTGGACCAAATTTCTATTGTAAGAATGTTTTGCTCCTCTGACCAAACCATAAAACAAACATCAGTTTTTCTAATCACGCAACAGTAAATTAATACCTGATCAATTCTATAATTATTGCAATTATCAAGGTCAGCTAAGATTGTGCTTTGATATATTGAAAGATCAACACTGCTTGACAGCCTCCAATGTAACAACAGGAATCACATAAGTTTGTTTTTTTTTTGTCTTGCAAGGTAAGCTCTGGCTTTAAGCCAGGTCTAGATGGATAATTAAATAAATTAAAATCTTACTCTTTTACTTGTTTCAGTCATTTGACTGCGGCCATGCTGGAGCACCGCCTTTAGTCAAGCAAATCGACCTCAGGACTTATTCTTTGTGAGCCTAGTACTTATTCTATCAGTCTCTTTTGCCGAACCACTAAGTTACAGGGACATAAATACACCACCATCGGTTGTCAAGCAATGTTGGTGGGGGGACAAACACAGACACACACATACATGTATATATATACACATATATATGACGGGCTTCTTTCAGTTTCTGTCTACCAAATCCACTCACAAGGCTTTGGTCAGCCCGAGGCTATAGTAGAAGACACTTGCCCAAGGTTCCACACAGTGGGACTGAACCTGCAACCATGTGGCTGGTAAGCAAGCTACTTACCACACAGCCTCTCCTACGCCTATAGTAACTAAATAAATTGTGATTTTGTTTTCTTTGCTGTTGAGAAATGTTTCTTATTAACTGGCTTTAGCAATCAGAAAGACTATCAAGTTTTAAAACCTGCAGACATTTCTGTTGGTTTCAACTAAGCTAATGCACAATATCGTTATGTGGTTAAGAAGTTTGCTTTGCAACTTTGTGGTTTGGGGTTCAATCTCATTGTGTGCCACTTAGCCAATTGTCTTTTACCACAGTCTCAAGTTGACCAAAACCATATGAGTGAAATTTGGTGGAAAAGAACTTGTGTAGAAGCCTGTCAGAGAGACCATTCCTGATCTTGTTCAGGATTAGGAAAATTTAATCATTTCACTGGTATAATTACTTCAGCCACCATTTCACCTTCACTTCATTTGGTAGACTCCAGTCTGTTGCAAGAATTTGTACCAAGTTTCCATTCTGGAGAAGTCTGAGGCCAATTTTCCTCTTCCTTCCCCTCTATCTCTGAAGACCTCCAAGAAAGGGTCATTGGTGCTACTCTTTTTCTCATGACTTCACCCAAAAATAAATCCCTAAATTCTCTGTTGCTGAAATTAAATCAGCTCTGATTAGGTCATGTTTAATAATTAGTTGTTGTTTTTTTATTTCAGACAAATGATGCTTTTGGAGACTCTTACAACTGGATATATTTCATACCTCTTATTATATTGGGTTCATTTTTTATGCTCAACTTAGTTCTTGGCGTCCTTAGTGGGTGAGTAGATTGTTTTGCCTCTCTCTCTCTCTCTCTCTCTCTCTCTCTCTCTCTCAATATGTATAATTTGTAATAATGAAGTAAAACCAAGCAATGATATTTTAAAGCATCTAATATGTACTTTTCAGATTTTGCATGGTGTATAAGAGGAAATATATCCCCTTACACAAAACCTTCTTCTGTTAATACCTTACACAATATATATATATATGTGTGTGTGTGTGTGTGTGTGTGTTTCAGTAACAATGTGGGAAATAGTGCAAATTAATGAGGACTTTATTGCTCATTGTACCTGTATGTGTGTTGGTGTGTGTTTGTGATTCAATACAATGTTCCACTCCATATTTGAATCTCCAGAAATTCTGTCCAGTCAGAATTAATCTTTCTGAAAATAAACTGTTACCAGTTAAGAGTCTGTAGTCTTGTAATTAATCACGGTGTGGGAAGTTTACATATTAACAAAGGGTCTACCAGATGTACATACTTTAATTAGAGAATATATCGACCTTGTCATAGATAGAAATCAATCGTGAAAGGCACTTGGCCAATATTGAGTATGCAACATGTTTGTTATGTTGTGGTCTACTTTGTATGGAAATAGGAAAAATGTTGATGTTTGGAAGCAGCAACTTTCCATTTAGATATCATGCTTTGCTGAGGAGTTCTAATAAGACTAAAACATAGCTACAATTATTTCCCTTACCAAGATTAGATTAAATAAATATTAGTCATTGAGTCAATGTTTTCCCCTCTTTTCCACTTAATTGATTAATTAGAATTATGTTGGCAATAACTCAAGGTGATGATTTGTCGTCAGAGTCGTTAGAGCACCAGAGAGTATGCTTTGTGCTGTTTTTGACATCTCTCTGTGCTCTGAGTTCAAATCCTGCCAAGCTCAACTTCTTCCATCTTTTCAGGGTCAATAAGAAAGTCTGAATCCAAAGCAGTGGATTGGTTGGATTGGTGGAAGTGAAACAATGTCAGGTTGATTGCCTAGTAGTATTTGTTCAAATCCCACTGTGGGCTACTGGGGTAGCAAACTTAATTTGTTATCTGGTCTAGCAGTACCTTATGCCTTGGATACATTTGGGAGAGTCCAATCTGTTGCAAGCATTTAAGTCAGGTTTTCTGGTTTCAGGATGTCTCCACTCCCGCCCCTCCACCAGTCTTGGAGGTTCTGTAACAGGGTCATGAGCCTTTCCATCTGACTGAAAGAAAAATAACAACAAAAGACAAACTTGACATACATTCAGAAATAAGACTAATCTTGTGTTTATTAGTTTGTAATCAATAGATTTGTTGGATAGATAATTAAAAGATTTCATCTTCGCCTGTCTACTTTATTAATTAAATACTAAACATATTCAATTCACACTAAAATATTTTAAAGCATCTCACATGCAACCTTGTGGTGAAGGAATTTACTATTAATTGCTTGGAGAATTGTTGAAGTCAACTAACATTTTTAATTTCATGGAAGTAAATTAAAAAAGTCTAAATTGTCCTTTCTTGAAAAATATGTTGGTGACAAGAAGAGCATCCAGCCATAAAACTTCTATCTCAAATAACTATTTTGATTAATTCATGCTAACATAGACAATCCTGTTTAATGACTGAATGAATTTCTGGAACAGCATTTAAGCATGGTTGATAGTTAAGAACTGGGTAACTACGGGATTCTGGGTTCAGTATCACTCCATGATAGTTTGATCATAGACCTTGTACAAAAGACTTGCATTGACCAATGAGAAGAATTTCATTGACTGAAACTGGCTGGTGTCCCATCATGTGTCAGGAGTAGGGGTATGACTGGATTTAAACTCCTGTCCTGGACATCTGTTGGTCATCCACTAATTTTTTGCACTGGTACCAGATCAGAAACTGTATAAGATAGCAAATGAAATTCATCCCAGATGTATGTTACTTTGGTAATGTGTTTGCCATGAAGAAAGGGAAGTGCCCACAACCCTTTAAAGGGACTCTTGAAAGCTGGAGTTGAGAAGCTGGAGGGGCAGGTAAATTATTATCAGACCAGGTACCTGTTCCAAATACTTGCTACTGAGTAGACTCTGTTAAGGGTCACGTTATGGATTAAATCTATTCATATGAAGAACCTGAATAGTGTTGTATTTTATCATCCCTGGAAAGATCAAATACAAAGATGGCTATGGCAGGATTTGAACTCAGAACACAGGGTGATGCAACTAAATACTTAAAGGCACGTTGTTCAGTGCTTCATTGATTCGATCAGTTAGTGGCAACTAGATCAATTTTTAAATACATTCTGAAATGAAATGAAACTTTTACCCTGTGTTTTTGTCTTTTGCAAGATTACTTGATACTCATTTTATATTCCCTTCTTTTCATGATTAATTAACACTAATTAAACATTGCAATTATGTGCATTGTGTCTTTTCAGAGAATTTGCTAAAGAGAGAGAGAGAGTGGAAAACCGAAGAGCGTTTTTAAAATTGCGTCGGCAACAACAAATAGAGCGAGAATTAAATGGCTATTTAGAGTGGATATGTAAAGCAGGTATGTACAGGGGGCTTCAATTTCATTAATTGACCCCTACAGTGAGAAACAAACTATTGTTAAGAAGTTTGCATTGAAATTACATGACTTCAAGTTCAGTTTCATTCACAGTATGTTCATCAAACACCATCTTTCGGTACTTTAGTGAATGGGAAACATCTGGAAGCCTCTATGTATGTGTGTATTTATATTTGTGTGTGCGTGTGTGTGTGTATATATATATATATATATATATCTCATCATCATCATCATGATCTAACATCCATTTTCCATGTTGGCATTGGTTGAACTGTTTAAGAGGAACCAGTGAACCACAGATCTGTGCCAAGTTTCAATTGTCAGCATTAACATGGTTTGATGCCCTTCCTAATGCCAACCTCTTCACAATGTGTACTGGATGCTTTTTTTCATCCTACCAGTACTTCTGCTGTTGCCAAATAACTTGCTAGACAGAAAAAGAACAATGATAAAATAATTTGTATATACAAAAGTAATTTTCTTTAGATTTGAATTATAATTATCAGCTAAAATATATAAAACATCATCCTCATTTAATATCCATTTTCCCTGATATCTTTTTTAAATATATTTTTATGTAGAAACTGCTCCAATATATTTTAAAGTGAACTGCAAATTAAACTAAGTTTAGGGATCTCTGAGTTGTCTAATTGATATTGGAAAATTTTCATAATAAACCAAATTTGAGGATGAGTTAAAATGTGCACAACAAAATTAGGTGGATAATACTCAACAATACATGTATATATATATATATGTGTGTGTGTGTGTAATCACACTTGTTTTTTTTTAATTTTTATATTAGTGAAGGCTACATGCAGTTGATTAGAAAGATATAAAAGTAGCTAGATTTGCCATTATTTAGGTCAGAGTATAAAAATACCATCAGTTAAGATGAGGATTATAGCACTGGAAAATTATTCAGGTCATTTTAATTGGATTAATTTAATTATTGTCAATTAAGTATTTTGCTCATTTATATAGATTGTTATTGTGAAGGTTGTAACCAACGTATTATTACATAATAGACATACAAGGTTGTTAGGTTATTATTATTTTGAGGGGACTGAAGACAAACACTTTTCCCTTTGGTCAATCCCTGAAAAGGAAAATGTGGGTAGAGAGGGAAGTGTTGTCTTGTAGCCATTTTGCTGAAAGGTGGATGAAAGTGGTGAGAAGGGTGTGGGTGAACGGGCCTACCCTGAGCATATGCCTGTAGTTGGAAAAAAGGAAAAGAGAAAAGGCACCTGCCCCAAAAGTCAGGGTACCCACGGTATTTTTATGGGATTTTTCCATGAGCAGCCCTTGAAGTTTCCTCCCTATTGAGGATCACACACTGTTGATTTTTAAAAATTTTGTTGGTCTTGTTTACATGCATAACCCTCACAACACACACACACATTCTTTGTTTTGTCCTGTTCTGTCCATTAATGTTTCTCTTGATGTAAACCCTTGTGGCTAACAAAGAAATCATTATTATTATTGTTATTATTGTTCACCAGACAAAATACAAATGCTTAGCAGCATTTCATTAATCTTTGTGTTCCGAAAGAAAGAAGAAAAATTGACCCCATTACCTGACTGGTATTTTATTGATAAGCCCTGAAAGGATGGAAGGCCAAGTTGACCACAGCAGGGTTTGAAGTTTGAATGCAGCAAGCTAAGAGTAATTGCAACAAAACAATTGATTCCACTTTGTATTGACTAATCCAGTTAGCCTCCTTGAATCAATGTTTGTGTTTATCTTGGCTTTTAGAATAGGTGCTATTGTATCCCTGCTTGTTACAAACCGTTGACTAAAATGTCTGGTCTCTGGAAGGGTATCAGACCTTAAAACACTGCCTCAAAATAGAAGGACAAACATGAAACCATTGATGATGATAGTGTTATGTACACATGTCTGTGTGTCTGCCATACAATAATATTTACTCAACTTGTTTTATTTGCTTATTTCAGAGGAGGTAATCTTAGATGAGGAAAGAAAAAAAGATGATGGAACCATCAGTGATGAAGACAAGCTGAGAATACTTGAAGGTAAATGAATGTTTCTTCGTTAAATCTCTCGTTTAAAGAAAAAGAAACTTTCATCCAATTTGAAGAATTTACCTCTAAAACGTATTTTACTTTGTAGAAGACTCAATATTTTGGTCAGCAGCAAACTTAAATGTTAGCTCTTTGTGTGTTTGTGGTGTATGTTTTGTTTCCATATCTCAGCTTTATTCAGTCATTGACTCATCTCACCATCTACTTACGTCATCTCTTTACTCTCATTATTTAAAGACTCTTAAGTCTTAATAAGACAATGGTTCTTAATCTCTTTAATGTCCCGGTGCACTTGAGATCAAGTAAATTCTTAACTGATGCAAATCTCATGGAACATTGAAAATAAGGGGAAACATTTCACATTAAAAACATTTATAAAATTATTGCTTTCATTGTTTAATCAATCATACAAGAAACGATAATTTATTAGTGATTAAAATAGGTTTTAATTGATGTTTTCTGAGGCACTGAAACACAAGGATTTTCTAAACTTTATTTTTTTCCTGCTGAGAAGGGTGGATAAACTAAACCTTGTTGGTGTCAGTGGTCAAGATACAGTTTGCCAACACTACTCCTGCTGTGCCTATACACCTATTATGACTGTTTTCCTGTTCAGTTTTCTGTCTTTTATCCTCTTTACTGTGCATATACTTTTGGCTATTATCTCTATACTTATTACTGTGTACAATAAGCCCACGATTCCTCTGGAACTTTACCTGCTTGCTCAGAATATCATTTCCAAAGGCCTCCAGTGCTTTAATTTGTGGTGAACGTTTATTTTAATTCGTGGGAGATGTTTACTTGATTTAAATTAGAAGTTTCTTCTAAAGATCTCCTTTTCAAGATGTCTGCTGACATTTTACTCTCTCTCAAGACTCCCTTCTGTTTAAAAGACAGGCAATTTCCACATCATCCTCCAATATTAATTGTTAATTGAACATTCCGGAGAGAATTGTAATTCATTCTGCATAAGAAACAATATTGAGATTTTTAAAATGTCTGATGAGTCTCATGCATGAAATTTTTGGTTCTTGAATCATTTAAAAAATTTTCTGCTGATTAAATAAGAAAAAAGTCTATATACCCATGTATTGAGTTCTTTGTCGCCTGTTTGTTCTACCAACACTGTGTATATATCATCATCATCATCGATGATGATACATACATATATATATATATATATATATATATATGTGTGTGTGTATATATACATATATATGTATGTATATGTATAAAAATGTATGTATGTATATGTATGTATATGTGTATGTATATGTGTATATATGTATATATATGTATATATATGCATATATATGTATATATATGTGTGTGTATATATATATATATATATATATGTGAATTATTAAACATTCAAGTAATATTTTCCATTTTCAGGGGCACTTGGAATTAATGGTAAGACTAAACAGACAAAGTTCTCTGGGAGAAATAGTTTCCATTGTTTTTGTCTCTTCTTTGCTCATGTCTTCTTTTAGATTCCAGTGAAATCTTTGGTTTAGAATTTTAGTGGAATTACGTTTGCACCCTTCAATAGTGGTAGTTCTTCTTTTAGTTTTATTTCAAACTTAATTTGCCTTGGAATACATGATATTAAATATTATATACATATGCACATTCATACATATATGAACATGTACATAAAATTGAACAGAAAATTTGTGTATAAAGATGGAAAATTATAAAACTGTTTTGTGTGTGTTGGGTGAGAAATTTGAGTGTTATAAGCAGCTATTGAATATATGTATGTTTATATGTGTCTATACATTTATGTGTGTATGTATGTGTCTTGTTGCACGTTTTAAAGAGAACACCAAAATTATATTTAATATTTTTTAATCTAGGAGTACATATGACTGGACATATTTCCTTTGTCTTGCATGTACATCATATACACTCATTATTATATACATGACCGTAGACGGGCCATACATGGCTTGCATGCACAACATACAATCACACAGGTATTGCATGCACAATATAAACATTGGCAACCAGGTACATGTACAAACATATTTTCCAATGTTACATTATATATTATATATAAATTATATGTAATGATATAATTATATACTGTAAAATATATATTGTTATGTCGAGAGACATCTATTCTGTGAATGTGGTGGAATTTATTTAGTGATAGCATGAATTATCTTTTCCTTTTGGATTCCAGTAACACCTTCACACACTGTAGTAAAGATGGTTGTTTCCTTCTTAGTCTCAACAACACAGCATCCTCTCTTTATACAACGTAGTTTAAATGTAATGCAATCCATCTTAAATTTTGAAACACAGCATCCTCTCATTTTTAGATCTTAATTTTCATTTTAGTTTGATTTATTTTACATGATTCACTTTCTATTTTAAGAAATGTTTTCCACAATTTTTAAAAAAATTATTTTAATATTTTTCCTGTTAAATTTTTAGCTGAGAGATTTAATCAACCACAAACACTGCATGCCATATATGGGCTGTAAGTCTTTGAGGCAAGTCAGAAAAAGCCTGAATATTAAACCATGGGTGTTTGTAATTCACCACTGTTTCAGCGTCTCTCTATATTCCTTTACAGCAAAGTGTAAAATGTGCATTAATGCCTCCATTTATTCAGTGAAAACATGTTGAAAATCATCAGTTGAACTTTAATACATTTTGATGTGTTTTGTACACCTGTATCTGAATGTCCCCTACTACAATGGACACAGGCATGGTTGTGTGGCTAAGAAGTCACCTTCACAACAGTTTGGTTCTGGGTTCAATCCTACTATGTAACATCTTCGACAGGTGTCATCCATTGGTGCCTTGTCAGTGAAATTTGGTGGAAAGAAACTGCAGAAGTCCATTAGTAGGGGACACCTTCCCTGTTATTTGGTAAATGACTGCCTCACCTGACCCTTTAGTGTCTTTAGTGTGATCTATTCTGTTGTAATTATTCAAGATAGTTCTCCCCTTCTAAGAGCAGTAACAACCCTTTCTTGTTGAAGCTGCAGGTTTATGAATGCTACCCTTCTTTTTCTGGCTGGTTAAGCAAATAAGTAACAGAATAAAATTGGCAAAATTGATTAAAACTGTTGATTTTTCATTCTGGTTTTCAGCACGGAGGTTAGCTGCCCAAAAAGTAAAGAAAATTAAAGAAGAAAAAGAATTAAATATTGGAGATGAAGATAATGATGATGACCTTTTATCAGGTAATTAATGTGGCTTTATTGATGTTGGTGTTCATGTATTAACTAATGTCATGAGACAAGAATAGTTAATTAACTACAATTACACTGCCAATGAGGGGGAAAGACCCATCAAATTAGAGATTGATTCTGGTAACAAAAAAGACCAAAGAAAATGCAGGTATTTGTGTGGGTTGGTGTGTGTGGTATTGTTATGACATATTTCCATCTTATTACTTCTCTTCAGCTAAATTTGGTTTTGATGATTATTTAGTAAAACTTACGATAACTGAGAAATAAATAGGAAGAGTTTTAGGGAATAAGCAATGATAGGGTTGACAAAATAATGACTGTTATTCTTGCAAAGGTGTTTGATTTTTTACAGCTACCCATTGTTATTTTTAGCTATGCTGAGTGTCTTCTACCATTCCTTGCATGAAAACACATACACCCACTCACACACACACACACATTTTAATATTTGTATATACAAATAGGAGGAAAAAATTCCATGCTTATTATCAGTGTTTAAATATCTATTAAAATGAAGATATCACAGTTTCTACATTGACATTATTGTTGTTACTACTCATTGTAACTCACTGTAAAGAGTTGCAAACTCTGAGTAACAACTGTGTGATATCTCTGATTTCTAAAATTGGATGTGTGTGTGTGTGTGTGTGTGTGTAAACTTATATATATACCAAAATACTGATATCATAAACTTTGTTCTTTACCAATAGGAGATTCGTTTGGTAGAGGTTTAAAAAACAGAAAAGCCCACGGAAAGTGTGCTGGCTTTTGGAGAGCAGAAAAACATCTTAGGTAAGCATCTGTCAGTCTATATATATATATATATATATATATATATATATATATATATATATAATATGTATAATATGTATTTGTTTTTATGTTCAGTTCTACTAAATACAGTTTTTCACTAATTTGATGGGTTACTCTATACTTTTTATAGGAACAAATTTATCAGTGACCCTGGAGTTTTGGTCACTCAGATGATGACTGAAACTTCGAAGTCACTGTGAACAACATTCTTGTTTAAGAGTAATTTTATTTGACTTAAACATTTACTAGAATGTGGTCATGCTGGGACGCTACCTTCAATAGGGTTCTGTCAGTCATATTGACCCTAGTGCAATTGAAACCAGATGTGTGTGGTCACAAAGCGTACTTGTTAAAATCATGGCCTCTCATTTGACCATTTTAAGCAAATATATTTCCTTTTTGTTCAAACCTGATTTTCATTGTTGATTTGTGTCTCTGCTGTTAGCTCCACTCAAACTGAACCATGCTACAGAGGTAATCACTCAAACCTACCTCCACTCACTCAAATTACTTCCACTCAAACTGAACCATGCTATGGAGGTAATCAGTTAGACTCAAAGTTTGGAATATATTGATGAATGACATCCTGTCCATTTATTGGATGTGGTCTAATATATTCTTTATGGATGGAGGCAAAGGGAGTAGTGAGAGTAGACTATTCAGATGTGGGAGGAGGAACTCATCTTAAATTTATGATTATCAGCAACAACAATTGCAACAACATCATTTTCTGTAATATTATCTTCATCTCTTTAATGTTTTTGCCTAATTAATTAGAAAAACAGCTACTAATTATATAGCATCTTATTTCTTTTCTTCTTTCCAACAGGTTTACAATACGTAAAAGTGTGAAATCGCAAGCATTTTATTGGTTTGTGATTATCCTTGTATTGCTGAATACTCTGTGTGTAGCCTCAGAACATTATGGCCAAGCAGAGTGGCACACAGAATTTCTATGTAAGTATTGCAGTCAACAACATGCATACATTTGTGTGTGTGTGTTTATATTTACATGAGAGAGAGAGAGAGAGAGAGAGAGAGAAAGCTAGAGTTAATGCAGAAATATCATAAAAATATTCATATCATTAAACTCTAATACGTTATTACAATGCAACAAATACTGATAGAATAAATTTGCATGTTTATATTGAGATTCAACGAAAACCGTAGTTGCGAGCAACATATTTTGAATAGTAAACAGCATAAATTTTACATTTAAAGCAAGTTATTTTATTGCACACAGGTAGAAATATAGAAAAAGGAAGTTGAATATAGAATGGAGTTCATTTAGATTATTAATTTTTTTTTTTTTTTTTGCAAGATTTTTAACTGGTTTCACAGATTTCTTTGATTTTCAAAAGTTGAGATGGAAAGACGAGGAGCTATGCCACAACTGCCTTGCTTCAAGTAGATAGATAGATAAATAGATAGATATTCCTTTTGTTTAATCTGTATACATATCCATCTTTCCTTGCTGGTGTGGAATCCCATTCACATCATCTTTCTTTTTATCCCAGAGGGATAAAAAAAAATGTTCTTTTATTTAAATTTTGCATTATTGGTGGGATGAGGTAAAGACCTGGGGTTGGAAAAAGTGAAAGTTTGAAAGGAGAAAAACTGAGAGTCTACTCTTGGAAAATATAATTTACTTTTCTTTTTTGTTTTTTACAGATGTTATGGAGTTTGTTTTTTTAGCCCTATTCATGTCTGAGATGCTCATAAAAATGTATGGTTTGGGAGTGAGACTTTATTTTCAATCATCATTCAACATATTCGATTGTCTTGTAAGTATCAATCTTATTAATTAATATTTATTACATTAAATAGAGCAGTGAAAGACGTTTGATCTAGCTTTAACCACATTAGATTAGACTTTTGGTTAAGTTTTCTATTCTTAATAATATTCTAAAAACACAGTAATACAGGAGGGCGGGGGGTTGACCTCCTCAATTCTTTGTTTTTGTCTATACTGTGGTTTGATCTGTGTAACAACATATAATCATAGTTGAATGCCATAATTCTTCAAATATATATATGCATGTCTTTGATCAAGAATTGAACTGGGCTGTTTTAATGATTAAACTCACATAAAGTGTACAATGTGGTTTTGTTTATGATATCAATAGAAGTGGGAGGCTAAAATAACAAATGATGCAGGAGTGAAAGAATTATAATTACAATGAATAATAGTGAGGGGGTTTTAAATGGCTGGAGTAGCAGACATTTTAATTGAAATTAAACAGCAAATTCCTGTAAATTTTGTGAGAAATATGTTTTCACTTAATTTTATAGTTTATATGATAATGGGAGGACTTTTTCATTTGAACTGGAAAAAACAAGATAGTCACTGGGAACAGAAAATATGATTAGTTATACTAATTAATTCTGATTAAAATAGACAAGGGATACAACTTCAGAATTAATGAAAATAAAATGTGAATATAGAGATGGTTGTAATGAGAAAGATTCTGATATTCAATAAATTTGATGGTGACTCGTTTATTCTAATTATCTCACTTTTTTTGTTAGGTTATTCTTTGTAGTATTTTTGAAGTGGTTTGGTCAGCATTTAAAGATGGCTCATCATTCGGCATCAGCACACTCCGTGCCCTTAGGCTGCTTCGGACATTTAAAGTTACAAGGTGAGTCATATTTCAATGAAATGTATGTATGTGTATATAAGGGTATACCTACATATAAATCGCTATGCACACATACCTATTAATATGTTTGTGAATAAGACCATCTTTGAGAGCCAGTTACCTGGCATCAAAATCATATAGCCAACCCGGCAAAGATGCAGGCCTCAATGCTGTAGATTTCAGCCCTGTTGAGGATCTTGGTATGAGACACCTTGTCCTGCCTCATGGAACCAAAGATAGTTTGGAGCAATCTAATAGAGAATGCTTCCAGTTGTCTGATCTGGTGTTGATAAAGGGTCCAGCACTCAAACCTCTGGAGGGTGGATAAACAGGATTTTGTGCTTGCTTTAAGCTTCTTCTTCTGAGAGACTTGTTCACAGAATCTCTCGAAAGAGGCAGAGGCTAAGTTAATCCGAAATGTTTCCATTTAAAATATTTTTCCTCTTCATTATAATTACACATTGTTTTTTCTTCATTCTCTCTTCCATAGATATTGGTCATCACTACGAAACTTAGTTGTCTCATTACTGAGCAGTATGCGTTCCATTGTCAGTCTGCTGTTTCTTCTTTTCTTATTTATCCTCATCTTTGCCTTACTTGGAATGCAATTATTCGGTGGAATGTAAGTCCAAACTTAAATCTTTTTTCCTAAAACATTGTTTATACCTCAGCTTCCATCATCAAAACAAGCCCAGCAATATCAACTACTAGCAGTATAGCCCGGCGCTGTTTGGGATTAAGCTAGGATTATTAAGTGATCAAGTGCTTTATTTCAAACCAAAATAAGTAACATGGACATCAGATTTGAGCGAAATCCGTTGAAATTGGTTTGGCTGAAAATGGTTTGCTGGCAGTTTGATTGGGAAATCCCATAAGGAATCAGTTTATTGGTTATTTCTACTCATTGACTGTTTCTTTTAAAGTTGCATTAGAGATCTGCATAGGAGAAGGTTGATCTGAAGGTTTGCATTGGAGATCTGGATTGGAGTAACTTTGGAAAACTTACCAACAGCCTTAACCAAAAAATAAAGGGCCTGTCCCTTCTAGGTTAACTCTAACCCTAACCCTAACCCTGACCCTAAAACTGTAACCCTAACACCAACCCTAATGAACGATTTAAAATAAATAAATGATTTAAAATAAATATATATATTTTTTTTCCTTAGACGCTTGGCAAACACTGTATCTCCCCTTGTCACAAACACACTCTTTCTTTCTTTCTCTCTCTTTCACGTGCTTAAGCACAGATTTGACTTCGCCATGGCAACAAACTTCAAAATTGGTAAAAGTTTACAGCTATACGTGGGTGCTTCTGAGAAAAAAATTGACGAAAATGCAGGGTCATGACGAATCTCCTCCTAAAATTGGAGCGACATGCGTGCTAATTTGTGGACGTGCATAAACTACATTCACACACACACACACACATCTCTTACATATATACGGATATATTTTAATTGTGTGAGAAAGTATATATAATCTCATTATCGAATATAGTGTCTTTCAAAAACCTTATGTTTGAAACTACATCTCATGTTTCCTTACCTACATTTTCATTCCTAATACACTTTCTGCCTCCCTCTTCCACTTTTCCGTTCCTTTCTCCCCTTGTCACAAACACACCATTTCTTTCTTTCTTTCTCTCTCTCCCCTTCACGTGCGTACGGCACAGATTTGACTTTTCGCCATGGCAACCAAACTTCAAAACCTTTCCATTCCTAATACACTTTCTGCCTCCCTCTTCCATTTTCCATTTTTCTTAGACACTTAGCAAACTCTGTCTTGGTCAGAGAAATTTTTTGTCCTCAGACGCTTTCTCTCTCTCTCTCTCTCTCTCTCCTTCATGTGCCTAAGCACAGATTTGACTTTTCGCCATGGCAACCAAACTTCAAAATTGGTAAAAGTTTACAGCTATACGTGGGTGCTTCTGAGAGAAAAAATTGACGAAAATGCAGGGTCATGACGAATCTCCTAAAATTGGAGCGACATGCATGCTAATTTGTGGACGTGCATAAACTACATTCACGTACACACACACACACACACACACACACACACACACACACACACACACACACACACACACACATCTCCACTTTTATAGATATGATGTCTGTTAAATTTTAGTCTGTTGTTCCCTTTCATCTCATCATTTATTATCTAAGAAGATCTATCAAAGCTGAAACAGGCTGACAGCTGTCATACCTGTCTGTTAAAAACCACTTTATTTGTAATATTTATTATTTGGAGCACTGAGTGTCAAAAAGTGCTTAGTTTGCTTTGGAGTTGTCTCTGTTAGTTTGAGGTAGTTAATCATTGTTTAATAGTGTTTACCTCTCCTTTATACAATTATATCCTAATGAATTACACACACACACACACAACACACACATGACCATTGTTAATGAGCAACAAAGCTAAGGTGATTTTTTTTTTTTTAGCCTTGTAGTTTTTTATCACAACTATCTCTTAAATATCTCCTTTCAGTTAAATGCCATGCAGAATTATGACATTTAGTATTGCATACTAACCACCTAATATGAAAGACAGTCTTTATTACATGATTGGGTAGAGACAAACATTGCTTAAGATGGCAAAGATTTGTTATTAGTTGGTTTTCATTTGTGAACCTCTCCAGCTAGTTACAGAGAAATATTGAGCTTCTCCTTGATGTGTGGATGGGTTGAGAGCATGTTTAAGTCTGCTCACAATTAATTACATCAGCCCCTAAAAGAATTATCAAAACCATGATACATACCCTCCTTCTAAGTGACAACTCAGCATTTGAAAGTTTGATGTCGTCATTTAACCATTTCAAATGATATTTCATATCTTCTGATTTACTGTTCCATTGGGCATGAGGAATTGTAGAATGCTAAACAAAATTCCAGCCTTTATTTAGTTACAAACTCTTTGTGTTTGAATCCTGCTGGGCTCAACTTTTCATTCCATCTTTTTGGGGTAGCTAAAATAAAGTAGCGGTGAAATATTGGCCCTATCTCAATATGATATCAATGATTGCTATTTTTACTTGATGTCCTTTTTATCCATGCTATATCTATCCACTTGCTATAATATATTCTCTCATTCTTCTCTCATCTTGCCACTCTATGTCTCCAACATTTTATCACCATTAACTCTCTCACAGATTGTTGTTAACATTGAACTTTTGGGAATTATTTTTGAGATTTCAAAAGCTTAACAGTTTGTTTTGTTTGTTTCTCAGGATGAATTTTGAAGAAGGGAGGCCCGCCAGTCATTTCGATACATTTCCCATCGCGCTACTAACTGTATTTCAAGTAAGTATACAAAGACACATGTGTGCACGCACACACACACACACACATTATCATCATCGTCGTCATCATCATCATCATCGTCATCAACTTTGGCTGGTTTTCCTGGTCAAAATTTTCAATTTCTCCTTGTTGAAAGAAGCATCACCAGAAAGAAAATGACGGTGGGATAGGTTAGTTTGTCATGACACTCAACTTGCCAGGGAATGACCCATACGTTAAGGTTTCAAGACCTTTGTGTGTTAGGCACTCTGCTGTGGGTAAGGGGAATCATTTGTAGTGTACAAGAGAAGAGACTGCACTGGTACAGAAATGTGTGGAGGATGTTAGTTGTATAAAGAAGGACCATGAAATATGCAGGTGGAAGGAAACCAAAGAGATGGAGAGAAGTATTTTCTGAGTCTGTCTCTGTTCCATCGACTCATCCCAACCTCCTCCAAGCTGCCCTTGTGGCAAAAATTTGAAGTAATTATTATTAGAAATAGACAGAATAGTTAATTAAAGTTGAATCTTTCAACTCATCACCTTCCTTTGTCTCTTTCTTCAATATTTATCAAATTATCTAACCCTAACCCTAACAACAAATTTAAGAATTTGAGATTATTTTTTTGTGTGATGAGAAAAACATTAGAATAATTTAAAGAATATTTTTAATAGCAATTGTGACTGAAACCCTTCTTCTGTGAGTCCTCGGTTTCAGATTACACAAATACATTTTGATTTCTTTTAGATTTTAACTGGTGAAGACTGGAATGAAGTCATGTACAGTGGAATACGGGCCAGAGGAGGAATAAGTGGTGGCGGCATGTTATATTGCTCATATTTCATTATATTGGTGCTCTTTGGAAACTGTATCCTTCTAACAGAGTTTTGCTTCTTCTATATTTAATATTCTTGATATCTTCTTTCAGTTTGACATCACTTGTTTACAAAATATTTCTTTGTCCTTTGCAGAGATAATAACAATATTCTGATTGTATTTTGTTTCCTTTTTTAGTTAATTATTCATTCCATCATCATTAAGAATTCTAATATGGTGTTACATTTTAGAATCAAAATTCCTTAAAGCTCCTACTTTGTGTTTGGATAAAATTCCAAATGAATGAGTAATCTTTCTAAAACCCAGATTATGTTATTCTGTGTTTTTTAAGTCCAAACTCATATCTATGTCGATCAATAAAATTAAAAATCATTCCACTTCTGCTAACTCTCTTCTGAAAGTTTAGGATTGCAAGTCTTTGCACAGTTAGTACAAAGAATATCTGATGTGGTAATTAATAGAACTGTTAGAATATTGGGAACCTACTTTACAGTATTTAGTTATGATACTTTATGTTCTGAGTTCAAATCCTGCTGAGGTCAACTTTGGTTTCCATCTTTCCAAAGGTCAATAATAGGTTCAGTTTAATTAACCGTACACCTCCCCACCTAACCAAATTTCAAGCTATGTGTCAGCTTTAAAAATCAATGATATATGAAGTTTTGAAATTTGTAATTAAGAAAATTTCAGCAAGTTATATTTGGATTTGAAGAAATTTATGCATATTGTTTAACCAAAATGTAGCAGAATGCTGGAAGAATCTGCAGAGAATGTAGTTTATTAGCAACGAGAGTCACTCTAAGATTTAATATGTTTATAGAGAAGGGCAAAATAGTTAAGAAATAAATAATTTGATAGTGGAAGTTGTAAAGTCTAAAGAGAGAAGTGAAGTTGTGAATTATTGAATCAGCAATTGTAATAACTTAAGAAGAAATACTTCAAGGAATTTTATCCACTTCCACTGATCTGCTGCCTTTCAATGATTCTTTATTTTATCAATTCCCAGAAGGATGAAAGGTAAATTTGGCCTTAACAAATCTTGAACTCAAAACAAAATTAGCAAAAATAAATTCTGCAGAGTATTTTGTCTGATGTGCTAATGGTTTGGGTATTCCACCAAAATTTACACGCACACATACAAACACCTACATGCAAATTCTGTTCTGTTTCCTGGTATCCAAACATTTGATTAGATGGAAGCGAAAGAACATAAACATCCTTAACCTCTATCCAGACACACTGCTGAACGTGTTCTTGGCCATTGCTGTTGATAATTTGGCCAACGCTCAAGAGCTAACTGCTGCAGA
This sequence comes from Octopus bimaculoides, assembly GCF_046866305.1. NCBI lineage: Eukaryota > Metazoa > Mollusca > Cephalopoda > Octopoda > Octopodidae > Octopus > Octopus bimaculoides. The sequence continues at coordinate 367,515 of NC_142948.1, read as the reverse complement.
GGAGGAGCAAGAAGGAGTACGGCAAGAGGTGAGTATACCTCATTTGTATTTATATATTTCTAATACAGTTATGGATTTATCTTTAGCATCTAACAGGTGTTTGGTGTATAGGTATGTGTATGTTTATGGTTCAATAACTATGGCAGAATCTACTGGAGGTTGGTGTGTTGTGTGAAACCCTGGTACAGAAACAGATACAAATATATATATATATATATTATATATATATATATATATATATATATATTCATAGATAGATTCATAACAGGCATCTCTTACATTACAAAAGTGTTGTGTTCTTGAAAACGTTACTCTAATATGGAATTCCCTAATGTGAACCCTATTACCAAGAATTCCATGCAACAAAAATGGATTTGTTTCTTTGGCTCCAAGTTTATAACCAAAGAGAGAATTCTCCTGCTATTTACTATTTATAGATGATGCAGATCAGGCAATATCTTGAATTCCATATTTTACCCAATTAAAATCAAAAGTGCTCAGTTAAATATCAAAATATTAGAATTTCCCTTCATTTAAAAATGTTTATTTTTTTTTATAAAAAAGAAATTTATAAAAATATGAATTTGAAAATACAAATAAAACTGTAGAACAAAGCTCTTATCTGTAATAATAAGCTTCTGAATCTAATTATATGCAACAGCATTTTTTATATTCGTTAGTCTTCAGTAGAAACCTCATTAGATTATTTCTCAAATATTTTCTTTTACAGATTTAAACAGAATTTTATTATTTCAAATTAATGACTTCATTATTAAAATTTGCATCATTAATCAGGTTTTTGTGACATAAAAAGATAAGTTCTGACTGAATTAATTATAAAAGGATGATCCTTTAATATCATTCAAGATTAAAACTAATGAGTATTAAGGCAAGCATGTAACTAGAGATTATTTAAACCTAAAAAAAAAATGCAGTGATTACAGGTATTATTGTTAGCATTTTCCGATTGAATTGCATTTTATTTCTGACCAGGTCTCAACTAGAGACCTATTATTATTATTATTATTATTATTATTATTATTATTATTATTATTATTATGGTGGCAAACTGGCAGAATCATTAGCTCAGCAGCATTTCATCTATATTTACTTTCTAAGTTCAAATTCTGTTGAAGTCAACTTTGTTTTTCATCCTTTCATAGTCAATAAAAAGAACACCAGTGAAGCACGAAGGTTGGTATAATCAACAAACACCTTTCCCCAAAGTTTCAGACCTTCTGCTTATTGTAGAAAGGATTATTATTATGATTAAGGCAGTGAGTTGGCAGAATGATTAGCCTTCAGGACAGAATGCTTAGTGGCAGTTCTTCAGAGTTAATAAAAATATGTACAAAGGATATATTGGAGTCAGCTCAATTGTATCGTCTCTGTTTAGTCTACAAGCAACTATTATCCATGTTTTACCTGAAGAGCAATTAAACAGTAACTTTATCTTTTTGACATCGATTTCATTGAAGCATACAAACATCTCTCTTGGGTAATGCTGGGCTGTGATAGTCAAAGCAGGCCAAAGTATCTTTGTAATTCTTTCCACAAAGAATCAGGTCAAAGATTCAATCAAGACATATTGCTCCTGTTTGACTTGTTATTTATGCAATTGTATTCCCAATATTAACATTGTGGGAATTATCAGACATCTTATTTGATGTCCCCTGTCAATGCTGGTCCCAACAAATGTTTCCTTAAGAAAAGTATCAAATGTTAAACATTCTCTTTTGAGATATATTTTAAGAAAATGGGTTCCATCAGATTATTGGTTTGTGAAAACTAGTCACAGTGATAAATATTTGGAAGCTCTGTAAAGAAGTGTATTTTTAATAACATTAACTCCAATAAAACTAGGTTAGATGTTTAACAATAAGTATGCATGTTATGCATTTTTAAAACCTCTCAACTTAATTATATATAATTCAATAATTAACTCCAATTATGTTACACCTTATAGATATATGATTTTACTCAAAAATCACTTTGTTGTTGTATTAATAAAAATAAACTTTCGTTTGTGATTCAAAATAATTCTACAATAATTAGTATGTTGTTATAAAATATTTTAATTACATTTTCTGTTCATTATTTTTATTATTCCAAGTAAGTGACTTTAATGTATAAACAAAAAAGATTAAATGTTTTGATGGTGAAAGCTGGAGGTTCAAGTGAGGCAAGCTTTTTACCCATAAACACATTCATTTCTTTCCGTGTTTTTGACAAGCAGCAAGAAGCAGCTGAAAAGAAACAACTTGAAGTATGTATCTGTTGCATCTTGCCTCCCATTAGTTGCATTCTTGGTTTAGTAGCGCTCATCCTAGCGGCTGCTTGCAGTGTCAGTTTACAACTAATGAAATAGTCAATCAGCAAACAATAAAAATACTTTAAAAATCTATTTGTGAGTGTATAATTATGTGCAACGTCTTGTCTGTATGTGTGTGTGTGTGTTTGCGTGTATGTATATATCTATCTATATATACATATATATATATATATATATGAGTGTGTGTGTTTATATATATAAATATACACATATATGTATCTATTGACAGAAGTAACAGGCTGGGAAGGATATTATTGAGCCACTTTGAACAAACAACTCAAGGAATATAAGAGTCAAAATTTTTAATGCATAACCATGAGTCCGACAAAATATATTTTAGCAGACTCATCATCACAGATTAAATATATGTGGAGGTGGCAGTGGTGGTGGTCATTGTTGTGTGTCTCCATTGTTTATGATATACCCAGCTATATATTCCTCTGTAGCAGAGAAAATATATTCTCAAGGGCCTGATAAGTCCTTTTTTTATATAACTTTGTGGAAGTAGTGGAGACCTGTTGACAGAATTTTTTTACATAATTATGTCAGAATGTTGGGGAAATTAACAAAACATGAAGAACGGTATACAGAAGCTATAACCATATATAGTTTATTAGTTTATGTTCTGAGTTCAAGTCAACCAATCCAATAATGACCCTTACTCTTTCAGGCCCATATTTTGACGTATGGAGTATAGAGCTGTTGACATAACAATATCAGCTGTTGTTTACATCAGTTCGTCCTAACATTAACCGTCATATGAAATACTATTAACTATTACATATTATATAAACTAGTCACAGTAGATTTTTGATTTAGTTTTGTGATTACTTGAGAATTATGTTGGTTTGTTGGTTGCAAATTCCTCATTCAACAGTAAAAGTTTTTATTTCTCACCAGCTTTATTAGACTCAGTCACAGAGCAGCACTCTCTGCTACTGTAACTGTAGCCACTATTTAACACATGCATGCATATATCACACACACACACACACACACACATATATAGACACGTGTATATGTCTGTATGTATGTATGAATGAATGAATGGATAAGGAAGCTGTGAAGTTTGGATCTCTAAAGAGAGGTCTTGAATTATTGAAAAGCATCAAATAACAACAAAGGCTGCAAATGGTGACCTTTGACCTTTCAATATTTTTGACTCTACCAAATACCGGAACGTTGAGTCCTTCTTGGATTATCTCCTCCAGTGTTATCGCATCTGGATCTGATTGCATTCATTTTTTAATGTATTGCATTGATAATGCTGAGTTGATTCACGGAGTCTCCACCACCACCACCACTCCACCTCACAGAAAAATAACTTGAGGACTCTGGTGGTCATTCAACTGCACTGCATCTCATGATTCATTTTCTTGAAAGCATTTTAACTATATAATACCTCACATTAAAACACGGTGGAGCCCTCGGTCACTGAAGTCACATTGTTGTTATTCTGACAAAGGAATGACGGAAAGACTAATGACATGTGGATGTTGGTTCTCCCTGATACCTTATTGTCAAAACAAATTTGGTAATGTTGATCCTTCATCAAATATCTCTGCTGAAATCTTCATTATTGGATCCTCACCAAAAATACATATCTGGCAAATTTTTCATTAGATCCAGACATTTTGGGCACTATTCATGTGTATAATTAATATATATTAATTAATTACGTGTGTGTATATATATGTATATATATATATATATATATATATATATATATATATATATATATACATATATATATAGTACATACATATACATGTACAGTTACTTGTATATATGTGCACACACAAATAACTATAAAATAAAACTATATAAATAAAACTAAACCTCTATTTCATGTGTAAACCTTGTCATACCTAATGTTATATAGAATGTATATTTTCATTTATCCCTGGATATCTTTCTACACACTGCCATAGATTTCACAGGTAGTTCAAAGACTCACAGTAGATCTACCCGACTCCAATCTGTCAATAAAATCTGTTTTCTTTCAGTGTCATCTGAAGTTTCATTGTGAAACAATTCACTCTTGTTTTAGGTTTAGATCAGCCGTGTTAGTTTTAGCTTAAAATCAATTTGTCTTTCTGCCATCAGTGTATTTAGCTTTAATCTAATCACCAAGATTAATTGATTGATTCCATATAGAACTGTAGCATTAACACTTGTAATTGCAGCATGCTTCTTGCTAATTAGAGTTAATTTCTAGAAGTGGAGATTATTCAATTTTAAATCTGAATCTGAAGTTTTATCTTTGTTTGTGTTTAATTAACATGTTGTCTTTGAATTAATTAATTAGCTTTTGCTTTTTTTTTTTTTTTTGTTACGAGTATAGATCTTCGTTGAATCAACATGACCTCTCCTCAGTCATCCAATTTCTATTTTTAAAATATTTATGTTGAAATGTGTTTATCATTATCTACAATGGTGTCAACATGTTGATTCTGTTACTGTTGAAATCCACTGGTTAAATAAAAGAGAAAAACATTTTATATTTTCCATAAATATTTATGGCAAATATATAAAATTTAATTTGAGATTTCTCCTTCAGACAATAGTAAAATCTGTCTTTTTATTTATACATGAGAATTGTTTGTGTGTTTGATGTATTCCATTTTGTATGATTATCCGTATTCTTTCCTTCTGATGATACCAAAGTAGAGATTATAGGTTATAAAATTATTGCAGTATTTCATATATATATATATATATATATATATATATATATATATATGTATGTATGTATGTATGTATGTATGTATATATAAAGCCTTTAATTGAAATTGTAAAGAAAAAAGCAAACTTGTTTAATCATTTCCTAGATTTTCTTTAACCTAAAGGAAACTTAACTGTTTGAAAGTGGTTAATAATCTTGTTTTAGAGAATTCTTTCAAAGTATTTAAAGATCTTTTATTTCTAATAACCAGGAGGAAGCTGCTGAAAAGGAAAAACTTGCAGTATGTATCAAGTACACCTGCCAAACAAGCATATATAAAATATGTATATATATATATATATTTATATATACATTAATGTATCTGATAAATTCCTCTTATTTCACATTGTAGTGTCATTAAAGATCTCCAACCTCACAGCCAAATTTTATGATCTGTAAATGTTTAACTGATCCCAATATCTACCTAAATCAATGAAGTGATCCATGATAATTATATTTCCTATTTCTTAAGATAATTTCATTTCTGATCACGCAACTAGTTTTTTTTCCTCTCCAATTATTTTTCAAACCTGATTCCCTAATGTAAATTTACTTAAACCATTCCCTACTGCATTGTGGATGAATTCTGGCAGCCATTTCCAGCAAACCTAGGTATTATTACAATATTCACTTATGTTTTATATAATACCATTTCATATGCCATGAAATATTGACAGATGTTGTTATACATGTACGACCTGAACATAGATACTATCCAGGACACAGGTAATATATGTATGCTAACATTTATTGATACTTTATACAAATGTAAAATAAAACAAAAGTAGATCTACATTGATCTTTGAAATGGCAAGCATTACTTGTCTATAATGCAGTTCTTTCAGTTTGAACACAATCTCAGATCAACTTTCTCCTCCAACCAGTAGAAATCTGATTTTTTTTTCTAGTCTTTATACACCAAAATACTGACCCCTAACATTTCTCCCTACTGGCACTTATACACACACAAATATATATATATATATCTGTGTGTGTGATTATCACTTTTAAGCCTGTGTTTGATCTCATTTGCATATATAACTTATTAATCAGTATATTAGTCAATTTAATTATAATAATTGCCAACAGGTTTTCTGTTCATTTCTTCAAACCTTTTCATCTTTGTTTTTACCCGTCTCTTCCCTTTTTTTGTTTTCATCTTTGCAAAGGTTAGACATTTCTGAAATTGTTTTACTTCCTGTTGCAGTCTCTTATCATTAGACACACATAGCAACAGAAAAACCACCATATTTTCATTTGGCGTGGTTTTTACGGGGCCCCAATGCCCATCTTATTTCAAACCACTTTACAACATGAGTTGTGTATGTTTTATCATGCCACCAACATGAGAATTGCCACCTACAGTATGGATCACAGAGTTCCTTCTAACCTGTATCGGTTTTAGTTGGAGTCACCTGACAGGTTGTCTGTGTGTTGCTCAGGAATTAACATCTTGCAGAAACAGGCCTTATTGAACATAATTTCATCTTTGATGGTTCATTTTCTAATGTTTATGAGTTTATTCTTTCCCTTTTTATCTCACAAACATTAACCAACAACAGAACTGCCACCTGTTATCTTGACCTGCTAGAAATAGGAGCCAGGTTTCCCTCAAATCATTACCTAATGTTTTGAAAAAGTAGGAATTATTAAACAATGTCATGTTAGAACATGTTGGGAAAATGGTCAATGGCTGGAACACTTCTGCTCAATCAGGTTTGACCTGTGGCTAAACAACAACAGCTTACTTTCACATTTCTTTCACTTTGCTTTTCACAAATATTCAGCAGGACTACAAATACAAATTTCCAGTACATTAATTTATGATGATTGTATCTTGTGTCCCTTTCCTGAAACCCTCCATCTTACTAGTTTCCGGATATTTTTCTACATTTCCCATCTCCTATGACTGAATTGCAAGGTCTACTCTTCACCAACCCTCTTCACTGAAGATCCCTACCTTTTCTCAGATTTCATGGTATTAACACTCTTGTTTCATACCTGCTAGTTATCTCTATAATCAAGTCATTCATTGGCCGCACACACAGTATCAAAACTTCTCATCTTCATACTGTTTCTTCACACTTCAACAGATGTGTTCTTATGTTTTGTGTTCATTAGTTCAATAACACAGAAATTTCAAGCATCCATTTGTCTGTTGGTTGTGCTCTGAAATACAACTCTGTTGACCAGGTAATACCTTGATTATAGTATCTACATTAATAATATCGTTGGTTAAACTGGGCTGCTGCAAGGTCAGTTTCTCCTCCTGGTATTTTTGACTCAGCATACAAAAACTGTTCATTTCCACAGCCCTCAAACAGATCATCTTTAAAAAGAAAGAACAGAAACAGGCTTAGTATTAATGGATGACAAATTTCTATTGACCTGAAAGACTGACTTTACTGTATTTCTCATTAAAGTACTTTTACAACCATGTTTTAGTCGTGGTTTCCCATGTATATCGCCTTATCATTGCTGTGGATGTTGTACCAGACCCCATTCAAAACTTAAATGAAATGCATGGCTATGACACATTCATCAAGATATATCTTCAGGTAATTGTGCCATGTCTTGATGACTATAAGATCTGTTGAGTTCTGTCATTTTCAAATGCTCGCTTTGCAGCAATAAGCTATGCAACTGTTTGTCAGCTGTTGATTCCATGATTCTCTAGACGCTGATAAGAAATGACCTGGTCTGGGATTCTGTGTAGCAGCTACAGAGACAGTAGCAAGGAGCTATGAATGTTTATAGAAGTAGAAAAGTATAGATGCATAAACACACGGATCCACATACACACACACACACATACATACACATGCTTATACATCCAGCTTCTTGCAGTTTTCGCATATCAAATTCACTCACAAGGCTTTGGCTGACCCAGAACTATTGTAGAAGGCACTTAACGTTCTGTGCATTGGGATTGAACCCTAAATGACATGTTAGCAAAGCATGTTGCTGAGCAAGCTTCTTAACCACACGGCCATGCCACACTTTTGTGTGTGTGTGTGTGATTTTTAGCATCAACTCCACTTTGATCATTAAATTATAAAAAGTATATGGACTGTTAAATGCCAATTAACTATTCCAATTAATATAAGAATTCTGTGTGTGTGTGTGTGTGTGATTACTTTATCCAAATCCATACCCTTTCAATTCCATCATCTTCTCTCCATATTCCCCAATCATCAGTCAACCTCGTGTTTTACATCAGTCTTCCTCCCCTGTTCATTCCTTATTGTCACTCAACCACCTCCTTAGTGGTCTTCTTTTATTAAGGCTTCACTCATGCATGTTCACTAAAGCCAGGCTGTTATGGTATTGTGCTAATGTGACCAAACTATTCCATTTCTCTGCCATCTAATTATCAAAATGGTTTTGTGGTTTGCTGTCTCCATTAGTTCATCGTTCAATATATATTTGTGTTATATCAATGTTAAGGAAGAAAGTCTTAAAACTTTTACATCCTTTCATTACTAAACCTATTTAGATTTTATTTTAAAACTAAAAATATTGCTTAAATAAATTTCAAGTCAGAAATATGACTATTTTGACAACTGGTAAAACCCAAGTGGAATAAACTGTAATTTTTAGGGATACACAAGAAAGAATTATTAAATATTTGTATAAAATAATAAAAATAGTTGAGAGTAAAAAAAAGGTTTAATATAACACAACTTCTTTCTTTCTTTAAAACAACTTTTTTTGTCTCCAACAGAATAGCATGAAGACAATTTTTTTTAATCCTCATTAAAACTAGAAACTAAACTGAATTTCCCACGTAGAGAAAATAATAGTAGAATAATTGTAGATGCTGTGATGCTAAAGCATACCAAACATTGGTTTGATGTTGGAGAATCCTCTTATAGAAGACTAGATTAGTTTCTAGACTGCTTATGGAAGCATGACTATGAAATGTTAGCTTTCTTCTAGATTGCCGTTACTAACCAAATGGAAAGAAATCAAAACATGATTTTTTTCCTCTTGTCCAATCAGAGCATGAAATTGTCCTTGTCATCATCATTGGTAGAGTTTTTATGGACGTTGTCTCTCTGACATTCCTGTTTTTATGTTTTCCCTTGATTTTTAAGTCAATTACTCACTATTTTACTTATAATCTATAAAAGACCACCTAATTTTGAAATATCTGCAAAACTAGTTTCCCTCAAAACTGGCTTCGAGGAGGGCAACAGACCACAAAAATTATGTCAAAACTATTTTACTGGAAAGTCTTTGGGATTTTGACATTTTATTTTGAGGCATTAATTAGTTCTGTGTTAATTACAGTAATGGCATCTGGTAACATACCACAATATTTGTGATACACATAAAATATTGAGTAATTGTGGAAGGGAAAAACAGCCAACTGAACTCTGTCACTGATCGTTAAAAGGCTCCATCCTTTAATATCATCAAGTTGATTGCACATTCCAGTCTTATTATATTAATGAGAATCTTTGCTTTATGTATTTATAGTATATATGATACTTACTATGTATAGTTGCTTTCTCTCTCTCTCTCTCTCTCTCTCTCTCTCTCTCTCTCTATATATATATATATATATATATATATATATATATATATATATATATATGTATGTATATGTATATAATTGTTGTATGTAAATAGTTTACTCTAAACAAACATAAGTTATATAAAAATATAACACTTGTGATGGAATAAGATAACAATATGTTTGTCATAGAGTGAACTCTTTTTAAAGGCACCTTCAGGCCAGGTGGTGTTAACTCTCTTCTATACAGTTTTCATTTATCAAATTTCTTGTGCAAGGTTCGGGTTTGACCTGGGGCTTTGGTTAAAAGTTCCTTGCCCCAAATGCCAGCCAGTAGCACCAAACCTGGTACCTCACAAAGCAAACTTCTTAGCACTTCAGCTGTGTGTGTTTGTGTGTGCACCAACACATATAAATATTGATATTGTGACATGTCTTGTATATCCTACAGTATTATCATAACAGAACAGATGTGGCCATGAAATACTAGATTACTACAGTGTAGTTGTTGTTGTTGTTGTAGTAGTTGTTGTTTAACCCCAGGTTAGTCTTCATCAGGTGGAACTATGATCAAACATGTTCCAGCCTTGATCATCACTTGTTTTTTTTTTTTTTTTTGGCGTGTATATATGTGTCCTTGTTTATTTAAGATGTTAGGGTGTAATTCGAATGAGATTTGGTTACTCTTTCTAGTGACTATATGCAGTCTCCTAGTTGGCTACTGTTGTCTAAAACTTGAATGAGTTTAATGGAAATTTTCTCATTGAAATTTTATTAAAATTAAGGGAGGAAATCAGGCAGAAGATTGGTTCAAGTTTTATATACATTACATACATAGTATGTACTTATATATATATATATATATATATATGTATGTATATATATATATATATATATATATATAAATACGCACACACACACACAAAGCAAACAGTGACTCGATCTTGTTGACCTCTGTCACATTGCTATTCACTTCTGGGATATTTTAGAGGAATATTTCAGCTCGTTCCAATACTTCTCAACTGATTTATTATATTGATCTCAGCTGTATTTGAACTGAGAACATAAAATACTGCAACTAAATAATGCCAATCTACTGCCATATTACCATTTATGGTTCCTTAGTAAACAGAATTATATTTAGAGCTTCCTGCAAGAATTATGTTGAGTATTTAATTCTAGAATTTATTTCCTACCAGAGCATAACTATAAATGAGCCTTCAAAAAATATATTTGATGTTCCAGGTTTAAGGTGTGGGGTAGGGTGCATGTACTGTCCTTTTACTAGTTTCAGCCTTAGGACTGGGGTCATGTTGGTAGGCTTTGGACAGTTTTTATAAATTTCAATTCATCTCATAAAAAAAAAAAAAATTAAATTTGTTAAACAAAGATCTGGAATGTGCAACAATTAGTGTATCTTCGTTTAATTGTATATTTGTTCTCCTTGATAATTAGTTCCCTCATTTCCTCGCCGCCATTAACCGATTCAATGTAACCTACCGAACAGTGATCCTTTTTGTTAAAGCTCTTGACCAAAAAGCAGAACCCGTAAAAGGCTTTAAGCATTTCTCTTCTTTTGCTGGTTTCCCCCTCTTCATCTCCTCCTCATCCTCCTCCCACCTCTCTTTCAGCTTTTTCAGTGATTTTTGCTTAATCAATATTTTCTTGATTTTGTTAAATGTTCATTTGTAAATGTATTTCCTTGTTTTTTGCTAAAATGTCACAAACTCAAAAGTGAATTGTCAAAATCATTAAAGAATTTAACCTGTAAATATTGACTTTTACATTTTTCTGGTTTGTCTTTTTTTCTTTTTCTTTTTTTTTTTTGCCTTCAAAATATTTATAAAATCTGACTTTTTTAGAATGTCGTCTTTACAGAATTTAGCTTCAGTTAATATTTGATATTTTCTGGACTTAGTCTTATTTCTGTTGAGGCTTTCGGCTTCATTCACCCTTACATTAACATATTCTTATATCTTTTTATCTTTAGACTGCGGCCATGCTGGGGCACTGCCTTGAAGGATTTTAGTCAAATGAATCAACCCCAGTACATTTTGTTTTCTTTAAATCCTGGGACTTATTCTATCGGTCTCTTTTGCCGAACTGCTAAGTTATGGGGGACATAAAACACACCAATACTGGTTGTCGAGTTGTGAATGGAGGGCATATATATATGTATTTGTGTGTGTATATATATATATATATATATATATATATATATATATATATATATATATATATATATATTCAACTTACAATGAAAGTAAGCTAACAAAGTTTACTTTAGAAGCATTGAGATATATATACATATATATATATATACGTATATATGATAGGCTTATTTTAATTTCCATCCACCAAATCCACTCACAAGGCTTTGGTTGGCCTGGAGCTATAGAAGACAACACTTTCCCAAGGTGCCACATAGTGGAACTGAACCCCATACCATGTGGTCGGAAAGCAAACTTCCTACCACACTGCCATCTATGCTAATGAGTTTTTTTTTTATCTTTTTAAATATATTTTTTAAATAGTCAAGAATTCGGGAGAGTTTAGAAAAGCAGTTGACTTTTTGAGTGTTAAATTAGTGTTTGGGTCTTAGATAAAAGTTTGAGGAAGGTTTTAGTTTAAATGTGGAAATCTATTAAAACCAGGTTCAATCTCAGACAGGTTGGTACTAACAAGATTAAATATTTAGCTCCAGCTGTGTTTGACAATATAAAATGTTGTCATTGCTCTTGCTATGTTAACAATTTGTAATTGTTGTTCTTGCTACATTTTCAATCAACTTCTGCATAAAATTCTTGCCAAGATACAAACCAGCCTGCTACTCCAAGCTCCTCAGTAAAACACTATCCTAACTTGAATAAAATGCAAACAAAAGCAACATTAGCCATCGGCAGTGCTACTATTTATACAATTAATTCAATCACTTCTGAGTTGATTCAATCCATTTCTAAGTTAAGGGTAAAAATAAAGCAACCCTGCAAAACACAACCGTTCTTGACACACAGAACGACAGCAATCAAATAATGACAGCGGAGTGCACAACAAACATCAGCAATCTGACTGTTGCCTGTATTCTTGACAAGAAATACCAGTTAGTCTTTTACACCTACTAGGTTCGTTCATATTAGCCTGAGTTGCAGGATAATTTTTCATTTCTTTTTTTAATTTTTACGATTATAGGTAACAACTTTAGTTGTAACTTCTGAGTCTGAGTCAGGCGCATCTGAACAATGCCGACAGAACGTCTGCTACAAATAATATTTTTTGACGTAGGGCACCTCTAAGACAACCGCCAGACACTGAACGAAAATGAATGAACTGCTACCAGGCTCAATAAAAGGAGTCCGAGTTATTGGCTGCAATTACATACTTGAAGTCCAGTGTTGGTAGAAATTAAATCAGATTGCAAATACACGTTCACTTTACTAAATTTATATTCGGGCTAAGCCTGAGCAGCCTGAGTGCTGGAGTCGCCACAGATATATATGTGCATATATATGTATATATATATATATATATATATATATATATATATATATATATATATATATAAGCATGTGTGTATATATACATATGTATGTTTGTTTACATATGCACACATATTCTGTCTTTCTCTCTCCTGCAGCCTCTCCTTACCCACATTCCCTGCTTTCATGTCCCCACTCACTTCATACCTTGAAGGACCACCCTCACACTTCATCACCACCATTTTCATCTCTTTCCAGCTTCAGCCCACTCATTCCTCCCTCTCCACCCAGCTCTTCTTTCTATAGCAAGAAGCCTAATCCAGCTCCTTTTCTCTCGCTCCAACCCCCCATCCCCTACTACTGTACAACCACCCACTTGAAGGGGATCTTATTCTTACATGCTGCATGGTCACCTCACCGGTGCTGGTGTCACATAAAAGCACCACTTTGTAAAGTGGTTGGCATTAGGAAGGACATCCAGCCACAGAAGCCAGGCCAAAGCTAGCATTGGGGCTCAAGGAAGTTCTCAAACCTGTTAGCTCCTGTCAAACTGTTCATGTCCCCTGCTGGTATGTGCTAAATATATATATATATATATATATATATATATATATATATATATATATATAAACTGTATGGTGGCCTCAATTGTGCTGGTAGTATGGTAAAAGCCCCCAACACTTGTTGAGTACAGTAAGCCTTAGGAAGGACATCCAGCCATAGAAACTTTGGCAAACCAGATACTGGAGCATTACATATTACTAGAACACATCGGATCCTGTCAAACCATCCAATCCATGCCATCTTGGAAGATGGACATTAAATGGTGATGATGTATGTATATACATGCATGTGTGTGTGTATACAGTAATCCCTCACCATATCGTGGTTCATCTATCACGGCTTATTATATAAGCTTATGTTGATTCCTCTGTGATGTTGCTTTGCATTTATAATGAAATAAATATATATAAATTATAAAAATAATACAAAAATATACAGTACAGTATTGTTTCTACTTCACAGATTTTCACCTATCACAGGGTGTTTGGGAACGTAACACCCACGATAGTCGAGAGATTACTGTATAAGTAAATACATGTATTTATGTGTATATAGATATATATTTATATGCATGTATATACGAGTGTGTGTGTGTGTATGTTTCTCTAGAGCTTACCAACAAAATGAAAACGAAAATGGATTTAACTAGTGTTCTATCTCATTTTGTTTGGAAAATTCAGTGAATCTTTAGATCTGTTTATAAATAATACCATTAACTTATTCCCCTTTCTTTCATTATATATATATATATATATATATATATATATGTATGTAATATGTGTATGTATATATATATATATATATATATATATATATATATATATAAGATCATCATCTTTAACATGCTTTTTCTAAGCTGGTGTAGGTTGGATGGTTTGTAGACAGTGTTATGCTGCTCCAATGTTGATTTTGGTTTCTGTGACTGGATGCCCTTCCTAACTGCAACCCAAAGCTGTTGTAAAAGGCACCTACACATCATAGAACACGGTGGAACAAACTTGAAACCATGTTTGCAAAATTAACTTCTTAACTGCATGGCCGTACTTGCTCCTGTGTGTGTGTGTGTGTGTGTATGTGTGTGTATATATATATATATATATATATATATATATATATATATACATACACACACACAAGCACATACATACACACTCATACACAGAATATATTTCCATTGATGTATATTTAAATACATATGTTCATATAGGTATTACATATACAGATGTGTATGTATTAAAAAAGTGACTTATTGTCCCCAAAATGGGGGCTAAAAATTTAAGCTAATTTTTTGATAGCAAAGTCGATTTTCTTTTTTTTTATTGTAAATTTCTTAATTTAATCTTTTGTGTGCCTTTTAGAAAACGTCCAACAGTTTTCAGATTGTGAAATATTTCTGTTTCATAAATGTATTCCCATGTTTGTAGATATTGAACTAATGGA
>NC_142948.1:292459-349959 GCF_046866305.1 Octopus bimaculoides | reverse complement strand
GTATGAACATACATAAACACATACATTAAGCACACACACTCACACTACATTATGCACCAATTAGATATATCGACTTTTTAGGTGTGACCTTTGTGTTCTACCTTATATACACACGTTATACATTCTAGATATGCAAAAATAACAAAACCTTACATTTTTATTGTACGTTATACATACAGAACTACAACACCTACATTCTCCATAAACTTCCAATTATGTACAAAGACAACGTTGGACAATGGAAGCTGCATGTAAACTTCAATATTTGTGTTGTTTCAAATATTTCATATGTTTTTTTTTCGTATTTAAACATCACTTTTCTTCTTTCCTCGCCTTCTTTTTTATTGCACCAAATTTTATTTCGTTTGCTCCTTCCTTCCTTTTAGTCTCCATCAATCATTTCCATTTTTAATTTCAAGTCAACTTCTACTAATGTTGTGTTTTTTACTTTCGTCTTTCAGTTTTCTCAGCAGCATTAACTGCCTTGCCCTCCTCCTCCTCCTCACTCTTATCTAGTCAGACCTGTTAAATCTTAGTTTTCTTCTGCACAAATGTTTATTCGGTTGTTAAGATAAAGTTTTTCACTTACAGTATTTCTTTCAGTCATACTTCCCGTTTGGACTCAAATCTTAACCAGAACAACTTAAAAGGCGAGCGAAATAAAATTGACATGGACTCAAATTTGAAAAAGGAACGCTCCCCACTTGATAATGTCAGTTTAAATGAATCAAGTAAGTTGAATATAATTATTAATTATTAATTATTCAGTTTCTTGTGTTGTAGAAAATTTCATTCACAAATGAAATACAAATATAATATTGATATGTGAGTGCAGGTAACAAGTGCATTTGATAATTACATGACTGCAGAATCTATCCCACTATGTGGTACCTTGTCTGAATTCTTCTGCCAGACCCCAGAAGTCTAATAAGGTATTTGACAATACCTTATAAGTGAAATTTGGTAGCAGAAAACTGTGTGTAATCCCATCATATATGTGTGTATATGGTTGTTGAGTTAAGATCTCAAATATCTACTGATGAAAGAACTCAATATTTGTTAAGTCAAATTTAATATACATTTGGGGATATTGACATGAATAGGACTCTTGTTTTGTTTCTTGCAACTTATATACACACTCATATATGTATGTGTGTGTTTGTATATATTTTGCTGAAATATATCAGCTAAGAATACAAATATTGGCAAAAATACTGGTATTTTTTGCAAACTAAATCCTTTCATATATCTGTTCTGCATCAAGTTCCAAGCATTTCTTTGTCACTACGGTTAGTACAGTGATCCAGTGTTCACCAGTTAAAATAGAAAATAACATGTCACCCCTCATCTCTGTTCCTCTCATGGTTTTTCCACCTATGTCCATATTTAATGTGCATGAAGCTAATGGCATGGGTATAACTTTCTGCATAAAGGACACACAGTTAAGTAGAGACTAACATACTTGATGTAGTGAGCTCCAAAACATTTGTAATTAGAATTATGGCTGTTTGAAAAGATGAAATCATTAATGTTAATGACAATCGTTATCAAGAAAGACAAGGGAAGCAACCTTGAAATCCAAACCAATTAAAAATTGAATAGAGACATAGAGTGAGCAGTGAGTTTGATGTTTGGTAAATATAGGGACAACTCTAGAGATATTTCATCTTTATTAGGCCACCTTAGCACAATATAGTCCCACGTGCACTTGTCAGAGCTTTGAATGACTATCATAACGTTTGTGCATGTATGCACACACAAAGCATTCACTGACTAAGCAAAGTAAAATAATGACATGGGAAAGTTTCCCCTCCTCTGCAGTTAAGTGTAACATAATGTAATGGTGTAAACTAATGTTGTGTAAAGCTAGGTTAATTTGCATAAAATGTAAAACTCATTTAATTTCAATTCACTCTAATATTGTTACATATTTTTTTTTCTACTTTAAAGATATTTTTGAGGTAAATTAATAGTCAAACTTACTTCAATTACATATTTTTTTGTCATTGATTTTTATTCATAGATGCAAACAGAATCAATACTCAACCAGGTAATGTGTCTTCCAACGAAGAATGTTCTCTTTTGTAATGATTATGGTGCTGGCGGCGGTGGTGGTGGTCACTACCTGTCTTTAAAAATTGTTTACTTTACGAAATCAGAATATTCAACAATTTTCCGCTTGCAACTGAAATTTTCGTTCCAACCAAACTGATGCATGCTGAAAATTAAATTTAAAATCTTTCTTTCTTTTTCTTCTTTTTTTTTTTTGAGAATCAAATAATAACAAAATGGTTTATTCAAATTTTAATTTCTTTAATGAAAAACAAATTCTTTACTAAAATCTTTTACTTCTCCAAAAAAAAGCAAATTTTGTTTCATTCATATTGGTTTTATATCCTTAAATTCCTTTTGAATTCATTAAAATTCTCAGAAATTAGTAACGTTAATTTTAACTCTAAATTTATCTTTTTTGTGTCTTTAGAAAATTTGAAATTTCTTCTAAAAGCTATTGACTGCACATCATTAATATTCAAAGATGTCATCACATTTACAAGATTTTCTTTTCTTAATGGCTCCGCTTGCGTATTCCTTTTGAATATTTCTGAAGGGTTTTAGTTCTTTTAAAGACTCATTTCTCCCATCAATATTGATTGGTTTTTTATATCTTTGGTTTTTCACTTTTCTCATTTTTCTTTGTCTTCTCAGTAGACAAGTCATTTCCTTCTTTTAGATCAACTTTAGTCATTCAAAACATTTATTACTTTATGTTGAATGAAGTGAAATTGTTTTAAAAAAAATTTCAGTTCTTTCTTTCTTTCTATTTTGTAGTTTAATTCCCTGCAATCTTATTTCACTGAACCCTCATGTTTAGATTGTCTTCACACTACCACACCAATAGACAGAAACATGAAATAATGCAAGCTTTTTCTAGTTTCAAATTTTATTTTCATTTATCTACACACACACACACACACACACACACACACACACACACACACACACACACACACACACACACACATATTGTGGTACAAAAATGTGTTCAGTACATCAAAAGCAATGTATGTTAATTTATGTCAAATAGAGATTACATATTCATGAGCTGCTGCTTCCTTACAAATATGTCTATTTAACTGAAGGACAGAGCAGGTAGAGTTACACCTAAGGAGTATGTGATCCCTATTTAATTCACATAAATTAAGATATATTTAAGGAATAAAAAAAGGAGGGAAAAATAATTATTTTCCTTGTTATGACTAAACTTATAAACTAAGTTCTAAATTGCATGTTTCAAATTATTTATTCACCAAACTCTGCATGTTACAAATCACACTTCCATTTCATGCAGCTAAAAGTAAGAGAGAATATACCAATCACTGCAGAAGGCTTTGTCCTCATGTATAAGGACCAAGTTAATAAAGTTCTCTTTGATTTACCGACCAGAAATTGTGAGTACAATGACTAAAAGCCATGAATTGTACTTCATTATTTTTCTGTTCTACTCCTCATATTTTAGATATTATTCTTTAATGGATTAATCAGAGGAGAAGCAGTTGAGATTTTCATCTGGGGTTTTGTGACTGGTGGCAAGAAGTTACCCTCAGACCAGAAACCTGTCCAAATGATTGCAAGAAAAAGAACTTCATTAAAGACACTTAAAGAGTCGGGTGGTGGTTTAAGTCTTCCTCTCAAACTCAGGAATGGCCTCTCTCAAGAATTTCTATATAGTTCCTGTTTATCAAGTTCCACTCACAAATTGGAATCAAATTCCAAAACCCCATAATTACTGAATAAACTATTTAACCACACAACAGTTCCTGCCCTTTATATAGACACACGTCTATCCACAAGCCTGCACCCACCACTCATATAACACAGACTGTTCTACACCCAATCTTCACGCAGACAGTAACCACACACCTGCACTGAATACATAGACTGCAAAATATGTAATATCTGCTGGAAATAATGGTATTTGGTCCTATTATTTTCAGTCTTATGCATTCTTGTCTTTTAATATCAAATGCTTCAAATGTCTGCCAAATGCTTTTACAATTCTAAAAGCAGAATAAGCAATGTTATTCAAAGACAGTTTGCAAAACTACCTTTTCTTGTCTCACTTCAGTTTACAGATAAAATTTTCTATTTTTATTGCATGTCAATGAATACTGTCGGTATATGAAGGTTCTTGTAACTATGAGGTTAAAAAAATACAATTTAATGAGAAAGCATGTTAAAACTTCTGAATCACTTATTGGTTGCATGTCAACAATTATTATTATTGATGCCATGACCATTTTCTCATGAGAATTTCTATATTTCACTTGATTGTCACTAAATTCTTTTCACTCCTGTATTTTTTCTTTTTTTTAGTATTTCTTTCTCTATGCAAGGTTTTGCTCCTTCTAGGTTTCAACATGAACAGTAATTAATACTTATGTCTAGTCTCTGACTTGTGGGATGTTTTCCTTCTTGTAAGGCTAAGAGAAATAATTATTGTTTCTTCAGTTGTTTTGTTACAACTATTTCACTGCTACTTCATCTTTCTATCTTGGAATGTTACCCTAACCCTAACATCCAAAGAAACTTCACAAAACATTTTTATTTCTTCCTCCAAATTCAAATCACACGTGGTTCAATGATACAGACAAAAAAAACCTCTTTCAACAACTTTGGAAAACTTTGTTTTGATTGGTTGTGTTTACTTTAAAGTTTTGATGAGTCCTAACACTGTCTCACATTTAGTTATGGGGGTGGGGCACGTACAGTAAATTATATTGACCCCCATGACCTAATTGGAATTTTATTGGCTGTAGAAATATGAAAAACAGAATCAGTCAAAGTGAGATTTGCAACTAAATACTGCAACCATTTGGTCTTTCATACTGATTCTGCTGATTCACTGCCTTTAATTACTCTTTAATTAATTAATTAACAAAAACTTTATGCATTCTATATTTCATATATAAAATTTTCATTTAGTGAATATAAAAATAATATAACAAGAAGAAAATGTTTAATTTGGTGCCACACAATTTTTTTAAAATTAGAAAGCAGCTTCTAAATAAAATTATATTGCAAATTAAAATTATCCAAAATACTAGTATCTGTTTAATGAGTAATGTAATTAATTGAAGCGTGTTAGATCCCTGTTTTCTTCACACATGCACACACATGTATATGTGTGTGTGTAAAAGATGTGTTAGTGATTTAGTTACTTCCAACTCAGGCAAGTCCTGATATTTCTCTAAATGTTTTCTAGACGTGAGAAATAAAATTATACAATAAATATTGAGAGAGAAGAAATGTCAATATTGCTTAAAGCATACACGACTCCAAGTTTTTATCTTGAAATGAAGCCGTACACTACTTATGCGACTTGAGCTAAATGCCAATTTGTTATCATTCGAAATCCTAAAGATTTATGCATTTTTTAAAAACCAAACTATTTTTTAGCCTTTATAATTGAAGATATTGCTTAGAATGAAAGTTTTATTTGATAGTTCACTTTTTTATTTTATACAAAATTTCATTCACAAAATTTTCACAATTAAAAATTAAATGAACAGAAATTATATTTTAAAATAAAATATCCAATTTTTAATAAAGATTGTTTAAAACCTTCATAAGTGTTATAAATTAGTTGTAGTCAGTTTGTCTTCAAATAAAATAAATTTTCATTGTGAATAAATTATAAATGTAACATTTTTTTCTGAGAATAATTAGCAATTTGAAAATTTAATTAATTGTCTGTATTTAATTAAATGATTGTGAGTTCAGATGTTGTAATTTATTTTCTCTCTCAAAACAACTATTAAAGAGAAATCTTGAAAGGACAAAATATCTTCTGCTGTTTCTGTGATAAACAAGTGAAATAATATTCTAATTGTATTCCTTAATTTGTTTTCAGGCAGCACTTCTAGTCTGAATATCCAACCCCAAGACGGAAATTCAGAAGAACCTGCATTTGGTGGCCCAAAACCTATGTTGCCTTATAGTTCTATGTTTATTTTCGGTCCGACCAATCCGTAAGTATCAACTCTCATATTTTTCTAATTAATGGTTTGTGTCAGTGTTTAACAGAACTATTTTTAATATTGTTATGTCTTTGTTACAAGTATGGTCTTGTAAAACCAGCTGTGGAATTACTGCAAGTGTGGCCTTGTAGAACTGGCTCTAAGGATTATTGGAATTGATTTTGTAGGAGATTATTTTAGCTGTGTTTTACAATAAATATTTGAATGGAATGAGTTCCCAAAGCAAGAATTGCTATAAAACATTTTGTTATACATGTATGTTTGTGTGAAAACATTTGGATTAAAAATCTAAATTGATTTCATTCCAGTCATTATAACTCCTTTCTTAATTACATGATCAAACTCAAATTATTATTTAATTAAAAGTGACATTTTGTTTCATTATAGCATACAACAGTACACTGGCTCTGAACTATTTTAATAAGCTTCCTGAGACCACCTCTGTAATCAATCTCACCCATTTCTTCCTTTTTTTACTTTTGCAGTGTCCGCCGCTTTTGTCATTTTGTGGTCAACCTACGTTATTTTGACTTATTCATCATGATCGTTATTTGTGCCAGCAGCATCGCTCTGGCTGCAGAAGACCCTGTCAATGACGAGTCTGTAAACAACCAAATATTAAATTATTTTGATTATGTTTTTACTGGAGTTTTTACTATAGAAATGTTATTAAAGGTATGTCAGCTCTTTCTATTCCTCTAACACATACACACACACACACACACATTTATATACACATACATTGACATATACCTACACATGTCTTCATTTCATCTTTCACTTGTCAATGATAATGTTGAGTTCCTTAAAAGTGAGATCTTTGGTGGCTGAACAATCCAGTCTATTGTAGGTGCCATGTACATATGATGGTGGTGGTGGTGGTAATAACGGTTAAACTATGCTGATGTGGTCTAATAAAAGTAGAACATGTATGATGCTGCCATCATATGACCAAAGAACAGACACTTTTCCTAATTAATATTAATTTACACACCCTGCCTTTATACTCAAAATTATTCACATAGATAATGATAATTAATTAAAATGTCTTGTCCAATTACATTCTTACTTTACTGTTTGAAAATATAGATTTCAAAACTAATAATGTTTGCCTTTTTATTTCCAATCGCTGCAATTTCTCTCACTGTATTATCTACAAACTCTATTTTCAGATTGTAGATCTTGGTATAATACTTCATCCCGGCGCTTATTGTCGGGATGCATGGAACATTCTGGATGCAACAGTTGTCATATGTGCTTTGGTAGCTTTTGCATTCAGGTAAGTATTTCAAATTGATTTTTCACTTATTTTGCTTAAAGAATTTCTTTGAGAAATTAACAAGTACGTTTTGGTTTGGCAAATTACATTTTTTTTTTCATGATGAAGAAAAATAAACTATTTGCAAACCAAATACAAAAACGAAGTGTGTGTGTGTGTGTGTGTGTGTGTGTGTGTGTGTGTGTGTGTGTGTGTGTATATATATATATATATATATATATATATATGAGGGAGAGAAAGATCTTATAAAATGTTTAATTAGTAATATTTTAGAAATATTATTAATTACTAATTACTGATATCGTGATTTCATTGTATTTTTTTAGCGACAGCGCAGGAGGAAACCTTAATACTATCAAATCATTACGTGTTTTACGTGTACTTCGTCCCTTAAAAACCATTAACAGAATTCCAAAATTAAAAGTAAGTACTTTTCATTTTTACCAAATATCTCTGTATTGTATTTTGATTATAGGTACAACCCCCACACATTCACTCAAAATCTTGTCTTTGGTACAGAAAAAAATTCTCCCCCCCCCCACACACACACATTGTTACACAGATGTTGGTTATGTAATGCTTGTTTAGATGGTAAATCTAAATGATTCTAAACGATATTTTTTTCTTTTTTAATTTTCAGGCTGTCTTTGATTGTGTGGTGAACTCATTAAAGAATGTATCCAACATTCTTATTGTATATCTTTTATTTCAATTCATTTTTGCTGTAATGGCTGTGCAATTATTCAAAGGAAAGTTTTTTTACTGTACAGACATGTCAAAATCCACACGAGAAGAATGTCAGTAAGTTACCATTCTCTCACTCAGTCTTGCTTCTTAACTATTCCTTACTTATATTTTTAATGGGAGACATTCTTTATGTTTTAGTTAATTTTGAAAAAAGAATTTCCAGGGATTTAATTCAACAACTAAATGGCAAATTTGCAGAGTCCTTACATTGTTGCCTAGAATAACTTGTGATATTTAGTTTGGGATCTATGCATTCTGAGTTCAAATCCCTTCAAGGTTAATTTGCCTTTCATTCTTTCGGGATTTATAAAATAAAGTACTATTTGTACCATTCAAGTTTTGGGTTTGGCGTAATTCACTTTCCCCATCCCCCTAAAATTGCCGGCCTTGTGCCAAATTTTGAAACTGTTGTTCTTATTCTTATAATGTTGTTATTATTATTATTACAGGGGTCAATATTTTGATTATGAAGATAAGTCAGATAAACCGCGCGTTAAGAACCGGGAATGGCTCCGGCAAGATTTCCATTACGACAATGCTATGTATGCAATGCTGACATTGTTTACTGTCACAACAGGAGAAGGTTGGCCAACGTAAGATCAAACAGCTCTTTTACTCTATTTGATTTTTCTACTTGATTTTTCTATTTGATTTTTTTGTCCATTAATTCTGCTGTAGTTCCATTCACATTTAGGGAATTAACAAATCTATTTATATTAGTAAATATATATTTTTTTTTTTTTTTTTCTCTAGAGTTTTGAAGAATTCCATGGACTCCACAAACGATGATATGGGACCAAAACCTGGCTCCCGAATGGAAATGGCAATATACTACGTTGTGTTTTTCATTGTCTTTCCATTTTTCTTTGTTAACATCTTTGTGGCCTTAATTATCATAACGTTCCAAGAGCAAGGAGAAAACGAATTAGTAGATCAAGATTTAGATAAAAACCAGGTATTTCTCACTTTTCTCACCTTTCTCACTTTTCTTTTTCCTTCCGTCTTTCACCACAATTTGTTAACAAGGGAATTACCAGATCAATTAATATTTTCCCTGATCTTACAAATTAAAATTATTTTTCTTTTCCTTTCTCTTTATTAAGGATTATGTGATTTGTGTGCAATTATATTAAAGTTCATTATCTTTCTTAATTCTAGCAGAGAAGGTTAATTCCTAATCCTTCACAGGGTCTCTGAGACTAGTCAGAGGAAGGAAGATATCTTCAAATGGTACCTCCAATGCCTGGTGGTGGTGTTTAGAAGGCCATGTGTATGACCCCTTCTTGACTAAATTATTTTTAAAATACATGAAACATATTCCCTACCTCCATATATGATCCATAAATACTTTTATATCAAAATATATGGCCAAATCCCAGCATCATATATAATTAATTCTTTAGTTTATCTTGCACAGCAGAGGCCTGAATGCTTACATCAGTGTGTACTTGGTTAAAACTTCCTCCATATTGTACACACACACACACACACACACACACATATTTGTAGCAGAGTTAAACAAAGCAAGAGCAGCCAAGATTTATGGAAGGGAGATAACTGCATTATTACTGCCTATGAACCATGGTTTGAATCTTTTAAAAAATCTGGTCTCCAGAATCTTCAAGAATGTTGTGATATATATATATAAACTGTGCTGAATCTGATAATTGCTATTTCAAATTTGGTTATTTTTGCAATATTGTTTTCTTTCATTTCAGAAACAATGTATAGAATTTGCCATTGAAGCACGGCCATCATGTCGATATATGCCCAAAAATAAAAATTCCTTAAAATACAAAATATGGAAGGTTGTTGTGTCACCTAAGTTCGAATATGTCGTCATGATACTGATTGCTTTAAATACAGTCGTCCTCATGATGAAGGTAAATTAGTCCTTCATGTTTCTCTTTCCAGTTTTTATTGTCCTTATTAAGAATTAGTAACTATACAATGTCAGCATAATTGATACTCGTAACTGACCGTTATTAATTTGTTCTTTAACAATGAATCGATGTTTTAGTAAATTATAAAACACAAATGGTTTATTTTGTAACAATGCTTTATTGGGTTCTTATTTTGAATTTAAAGCTAGAAATTTATAAGGGATAGGTACAGTTAATTAAATTGTCCCTATTAAAATCTTATGATAGCTTGTAATTATGATAATTGTTAATTAGAAGTATAATTTTCTACTGTCTACATAAATTAAATCATTTAAAAAAATTAATTTGGAAATATTTAAATGTTATCTAATTTCTAGATTAGTTTCTTGTTTTTTGTGTTGTTTTTCTGAAGAAATAGCAAAACTATGGCAGCTAAGTAAAAATATTGTTTTATTCTTCATGTTTACTGACTTTTGTTTCAGAAAAATATGCAGGGAAATATAATAGCATTTTACTATAAAGGATGGGAAATATCAGGAAATAGTGGCAAAGTATTTCTTTAAATGACAAGAATTATTGGGAATTGTTTGTTTGACTGTAAAAGACTGGAAATATCAGGAAATACACACATACAGGCCCCTATCAACCATCATAACTTCTCTGTCTTTATCAATATCTTCAATCCACTTTCCCTTTCTGATGTGGATTGGATGGTTTATCTGAGGCAGCATCTTCTAATTATATGCCCTGCTTGTTACCTACATACCTATCACCCTTTAAAACACAGCATTGGGGCTTACCTATTTTAAAACACTGTTATGGTATTGATATATATTAAAGGAAGATAATCTAAGCATTATTATCAGCCAGTTGAGTGATAATCTATTAGAAATAAATCTATAGTTTATTAAAATATCGTTTACTCCATGGAGACACCTGTGTATGATTTCATTTCATGTCAGGTCCCAGCATTCATATAATTCTGGAAAGATTTGTTTATTAAACTATTCCTTGTTTGTCATTTATTGTACTTCTTGCTGGCTCAAAGTTCGGTCTATTGAAATGTAGGTTTAATTGTGAGGCTAAAATATTTGCAACCACAGAGTTTTAGGGATCAGATTAATCCCTTGTGAATAAAATTTGGTTGATGGAAACTGTGGGGATGCCCATCACATACACATATATATATATATTTAGCTTGCCAGTTAGCTAGCTAGATGACTGATTGATAGATAGATAACACAAGGAGTAACTGGCCCCTTGCCCTCCTCCAATAACATGTAAATGCACAATCTGTTTGTTTGCTATCTAAGCCAGCAGCAGTTAAACCGGCAACCCTTCCCTCCCATCCCCACCACCACTTCTTGAGAACGTTGGAGAGTACCCAGTAGTGCCAGAAATAACAGCTAACCATGTGGGGGTTGTAGACTCTTACGTATTTGTCTTCATCTCTAATTACTGGTACCCTGGCCTTTACAGCTTCGTCTGTACTCTCCATGATTATAACAACACCCCTATCGAATCAATTTAAAGAAAGGGAATATTTTTAGTTTCTTTCTTGTTGTTACTACTACTACTACTACTACTACTTCTAGAGCTGCTGCTGTTATAATAATAATTGTTGTTGTTGTTTTAATTGTTATTAATGCAAAGTTAGAGTTTTGTCTGTAATGAAGTATTTTGTTAAAAATGAAGTAAAATTTGATTTGATTAAATTGGATGACTAATGACTCCATACAATGAGAAAATAAATATTTGAAAATGGTTAATTTTACAAAGTTAATTAGTAATTAATAGATGTCATTAACTGTATCATTTATAATAATAATAATCTCACTATTGACACAAGAAGTATTATATTTTCCAATATTTTCCTAATGCTTTCTTTCAGAATTAATGCTTCGTTTCATTTTTTTGTTTCTTGAATATTGTTGTTGCCTTCTGTCTTTTTTTTTTTTTCCTTTTGTTTTAAATCGTTCGTTGGTATTTTTGTCTAGAAAGAAAATAAGCTCATTATATTTTTTCCCTTTCTTTGTCAGTATAATGGCTCGTCACATGAATATAAAAATGCTCTTCAGAAACTTAATTTAGCATTCTCAGTGTTGTTCACAATAGAATGTGTGCTGAAATTAATGGGATTTGGCATAAGGGTAAGCCAGGAAACATAGGGTCTCAAAGATTGTTCTCTTGCTTTATTTTTTTCAATTTCTAGCTGCTACCTTTGCAAGGTTATCAAAAGACCCTATTTTACTAAATTCAACCTCATTTTCACTAAGTTGTCCAATTTTAATGGACAAACATAAATCAGCAAACATATTTTCTTGTTAAACAATTAATGGCAAGGGTGTTTCTTCTTTTTGTTCTTTTTCTCAATACAAATGAATTAGGAGGAGACTTTTAAGCTTTTCACAGTATTGCAAAACATTCTACACATATATATATTCACATACGTGTGTGTATATATATACACACGTATGTGTGTGTGTGTGTGTGTGTGTGTGTGCATAATGCAAATATATATGGGGTGGGGACAGAAAGCAAAGCCAACTATTGTTGGATATTTAAAACTCAGAGAATGGCTGGGGAACAGAAGTTTGTATCTCATGCGGGTTATTCTGACGTAGACCTATCAGAACATTTTCAGTGTAAGACAAGGGAGGGGGTGGAACAGTGTCTTCAACTTGTAGAACAATTTCTTAGGATAAAATGCTAGGAGATAGCAATGAAAACCCTGAAGAGAGTTTGCTTACTGTGTGGAAATTTTTTCATTCCTTGCAGCAATTAAAATTTTGAACTCTCTTGGAATTTAATGTTGTCAACACAGTTCTTTACAAAACTCCTTGGATTCTGGTTTCTATCAGGTGTGGAACATATTTTTCATGTTGAAAAACTCTATCAAAAGGTTTAATTCTGCCTCATAAATAAATTGACCACATAAGATAACAAAATAGTAATCTTATTAGAAATATCAATTCATAGTATATAAAACTGAAAATAAAGCTTTTTGTACAAAACAAAAGAGTAACTAAACTTCAGTTCAGGTACAGGTATGTGGCAAAGCAATTTGCTTCATAGCCACATAGCTGGGTTCAATTTCACTGTCTGACACCGTTGAGCATCTTCTACTGAGACTTTGGTTGACCAGTTCCTTTGAATGAAGGTTAGTAGACAGAAATAGTGTGAATTCCATTGTATATATGTGGATATGTATGTGTGTATAATATATAAGTGGGAAACAAGGTGGGAAAAATAGTACTCGAGTACCAGAGGTAGAGTAATATGTTTTATTATTAAAGCTGCAAAAATATCACAAAAAAAACTGCTACTCAGAGTTTCACGTTCCAGTTCGTCAGGCAGATTCTGGATCACATCTGCCTGACAAACAGGAATGTGAAACTCTGAGTAGCAGTTTTTTTGTGATGTTTTTGCAGCTTCAATCATAAAATATTTATATAAACTTAGATTTATATATGTGTGTGTGTGTGTGTGTGTGTGTCCATGTAAATCCCTTTGTCAAAAACCATAAGTTACCAGTTCTTTGAAATAAGCTACAGACTTAAATAAATTCTAGGATTTGTTTAATTAACTAAAACCATTGACGGCTGTACTCCAGCATGGCCACAGTTGAATAACTAAAACCAGTAAAAGCAAAGCAGAATTCATTTAGCAGGAAATAATTCTAACCAGAGAATCCAAAAACCTTTACAAGTTTTTTTAACACTTTTTCTCTGGCCCCTGGATGCTATGTTACTCTAACCAGTTTACAAAACTCTTGTCTTTCATTAACCCCATTTTCATATACAAATGATGCAAACAGTTGTAGTGTGTAATTATAATACTGTTATGGCTAAGTGATTTACAAGTTTCCTTTACAAATATGTGGCTTTGAGTTCAATCCTACCAACAGAACCTTAAGCATACATATTCCATCCTGACATCAGGTTGACCAAAGCATTGTGAGGGAAATTTGGTAATACAGGGCCTAGTTGTAGAGGATTCCTGCTTTGAACACTTCATTATAATACAATAATTAGATAAACTAGATGGGTTGGCTCATAATTTGGGCTGTTCCATAATTACAGACATGGATGCAACTTTATGGCTCCAGTAAGGAGAATTCCAAATGGATTTATAGCATCTTCATTCATTCTGTGACCTTGAAGCCTTTAACAATTTTTTTGGTTGATTCCATTGTCTTTGGGTTAGGGTTAGGCAAGTGAATTCTACCATAGTCTGAAGTCAATCAAAGTCTTGTGACTGAAAGTTGCTAAATAGAAACCGTCTTTAAGCTCCCCTTGGGAAGTACTACTGTTCCTCTTCTTGTATGGTAAATTTAGTCTTAAACCAGTTGAACTCTACCAAACTGGCCTCTGGCTGCCTTTAACAGACTCCAACTGTTGCAAGTATTTGAGTCGGGTCACATTCTAGAAGTTCTTTCCTCCCTTTCAAGTTTTAGACTTTTGGGTAAGGGACAACAGGACTTCTCTTCTACTTTTGTCATGTAAACAAGATTTAAATGACAAATATATATAAACTTCATTGAAATATATATTAGAAAAATTATAATCTAGTTAATTTTAGTTTTCACTTTGAATCTAAATTAGAAAATAAAAGTATTACATATTTTATGTGAACATTTCGATTAAAACTGTTTATATTGTTTTTTTCATACATACATACATATATACATATGCATAAGTATATATATATATATATATATATATATATATATATATATATATTGTGTATGTTAGCATATATATATGTGTGTGTGTGTATATATATATATATATATATATATATATATATTGTTTCCCAGTATCTTATCAGCTATAGTTAGCAATGTGCATCAGCAGAAAAGTTAATTCTGCAATTTGTATGCACTTTCTCTCTCTTTAATGATATATGTATACTAGGATACCTACACATATATATTGTGTGTACCACTAACCTACACTAATGCTATACGTTATCAAACATATATACCAGTTACTCTAATATTGTATCTACCAAGTCTGTCAGGGGTTCTTTGTCACTCTGTTCTCCTACATCAGATCTTATTGCAAAATCAAGAATTGATCTCTTTATTAAGGAGTCAAGCAATTAGAGAAATTCTAGTAGTTTTTAAGGAGCTTTTCACAATCTGAAAGGTAGCAGCTTTTGGTACTTTAGAGATCTTAAAGCACTTACTGTTTATTTTTTTTTTCAAAGCTGTGATGTTCAACAGTCAAAAAAGAAAACCAAACTCTTCTCATGATATTTGGAACGTTGTTAATTCTTGGCACAAAATATTATTTGATTTCAATAAACTGATTCTCTGTGAAATAACATCTTTAATTTTGTGCATCGCTTATTACTTATACATATGTGTGTGTATGTACATGCAGAGATATGCACACATACATATGTACATGTAGGTATATACACACTTGTAAATGTTGTGTGTGTGTGTGTGTGTGTGTGTGTGTGTGTGTGTGTATATATATGTATATATATATATATATATATATATATATATACATATATATACATACACATACACACACACACACACACACACACACACACACACACACACTCACATGCACACATGTAAATGTTTGTACATCTCAGCTTTAGCCAAACAAATTCTTTGATTTCTCCAGTTTTCTGGGTATCTTTCAGTTCCAATATTGGCTTTACCTATGTTGCTTCTGCTGTCATTTCTTTTCCTTTTTTTTTTTTAAACTAGAAAAAGTTGTTGAGGAACTAGGTTTTGTTTTGCTTGTTCTAGGATGTTAGGCAACTGTAATCTTCTTTCCTCTCGGATGCTAGCTATGGATGCTAGATTTACTATGAATCACCAAATATTCAATCTTGTAGACACCATCAGCAATTACCTCCATCAAGTGTATCTCAGTCATACTACTTTGATTAATATTACTACTACTACTAATAATAATAAGAATAATGATGATTATGATGATGATAATAACAAGGCGGAAGATTGTGATTGATTTTAATGGTTGTGTTAGTAAAGTAAATGATGGTCTTACTTGATTGAATATTTGTTGGTGTCTGAGCATGTTTAAAATATATTGAGACCAGTCACACAGGAAATACAGAGCAATCAATAAACAGGCAAGTATTTTAGTATGGATTTCTTACATATATATAGTAATATTGTTTCTTGGTATTTTGTTCCTTTTTCAGTTCTATGTCAACCCTTATCCTGAACCGAACCCACAGGCCAAAATCTTCCTGAACGTTCAAAAATACATAAACATTGCCTTCACTATTCTTTTCACCATTGAGTGTGTTCTGAAGTTACTTGGATTTGGACTCAAGGTTCAAAACTGTATTATGTTGGCTGCTGCCTTTTGTTGAGTGTCCTCTATGTTAGTACCTGCCAACTGAGCTCCTCCTCCTCCTCCGCCTCCTGCCCCCCACCCCATGAAAAAAAACCTTTTGTTTCCTTTTGTTGCACATTTGTAGACATAAGTTTTCTTTTCTTTTCTTTTTTTTTTCGTATTCCCTATTTTATCTCTTAAGCACCCATCATTCTCCTTTCTTGCAATAATAAGACAACTATTTTTTTTATTTCATAGTAAAATTAGCTGTAGTGGGTGTGATTTTTCTTGCAATGATAAAATAATAATATTAATCCGCAATCTGACAACTGTTTCACCAGACTAGCTGTAGTGGGTGTGGCTGTCAGTCCTAGTTGGTGTTCTAGTGGGTGGGCCACTAGAAGGACTCCTTTCAGATAAAGTTTGACATGTACAGATTCATCAATTAATGAAGTAAAATTAAAGTTTAAAAATAGAAGTGTGTTTGATCTGCTAGAAATAGCACACTAATCTCCTTTAAATCACATCCTACTATCTTAAATGAACTTTTGGAAGTGCAGTCTCATGTGTGTGTGTGTGTGTGTGTGGATATGTATGTTTATATACATACTCACAAAAAGAAAAGAAATTGATGGTCAACACAGGACTGTTGTTGATCATAGATCTGTTCAAAAAGAGCTGATCTAGGGTTATATAGATGGATGGGCAGGGGCGGATAGATAGATAACTGTCATATGAATTTGAAATTTTGGAAGCTTTTGTGTTTATTTTCAGAAGATTTAAGTAACTCTTCATCTCCAATTCTAATTTGTTCTTCCTTTATTGCTAAAACAAATGATCCATCATCATCATATTCAACTTTATCTAAAAGCATAAAATCTTCGACACATTTAATGCTGTTATCTCACCCAACCAGGCAACTGCATCACTAAGCAGAAGATAGAAAAATTGCTAACCCCATTAGTAATTCAAATTGAATTTATTAATTTAGAATAAACATGAAATTTGAAATAATTACAATTTGTAGAATCTCACTATCATCATCATCATCATCGTTTAACGTCCGCTTTCCATGCTAGCATGGGTTGGACGATTTGACTGAGGACTGGTGAAACCGGATGGCAACACCAGGCTCCAGTCTGATTTGGCAGAGTTTCTACAGCTGGATGCCCTTCCTAACGCCAACCACTCAGAGAGTGTAGTGGGTGCTTTTACGTGTCACCCGCACGAAAACGGCCACGCTCGAAATGGTGTCTTTTATGTGCCACCCGCACAAGCCAGTCCAGGGGCACTGGCAACGATATCGCTCGAAAATCCTACAGGAGCCAGTCAGGCGGTACTGGCAACGGCCACGCTCAAAATGGTGCATCTCATGTGCCACCCGCACAAGAACCAGTCCAGGGGCACTGGCAACGATCTTACTTGGCTTGCCGGGTCTTCTCACGCACAGCCCATTTCCAAAGGTCTCGGTCCGTAGTCATCGCCTCGGTGAGGCCCAATGTACGAAGGTCTTGCCTCACCACCTCAGCCCAGGTCTTCCTGGGCCTACCTCTTCCACGGGTTCCCTCAACTGTTAGGGTGTGGCACTTTTTCACGCAGCTATCCTCCTCCATTCTCACCACATGTCCATACCAGCGCAATCGTCTCTCTTGCACGCCACAACTGATGCTATAGATTTAATTAACTAGTACACTAATTACTCTCATTGCAGAACCTCTTTACTGGCACCACCTATCCTTGAAACACTTCTGCAGTTGCTATTTTGATTGATTTTGATTGATTTTTCAACAATAATATTGAATTTGAGGGACTATGATTTAGTCTTTGTAATATTCTTTGAAGAATATTTAAGGAGAATAAGAAAAAATTCCCAAAATCATGTAGACTTACTCTGGGAGTACGTTTTCGATGGCAGCAGTTAAATGAATCAAATATATTTTTGGACTTCGAAATTATAAATGGTTTTGAGAAATATCTTATTTAATTGTGTTTTGACTATTTTAGTTTCTCGCTGGAAACATAGATTGTTACAGACAGCTAATTACGGCTTCACAATCTACAGTTCTTGAGGGTTTATCAATCAATTTTGCAGTTAAAGGAGGAAACAAGATATTTTTCTCATAATTGCCTTTTAATAATTAAGAGTAAAGTAATATAATAAGTTTGCTACGTGCAGCAAACACCAACCACATGAAGTAAATGAAAGAACAGCATCTGTATATAATGCTAGTTCAGGATAGTTAAGTGAGCCATCCAAAATAGAAAAAGTTGTCTTACTCTTCCTTACTTTGATCTCATGTTTTATCATTTCTCTCATTATCTCATTCATCCATGTACTTCAAGGATATCTTCACATCGGTTTCTTAATTTAGTCATCATTCCATAGACATTAAATGATGAAATAAATGTTGAAAAATAATTTATTTAGCAATCTATGGGGGAACTATGTTATACATACATTTGATAGATAGATAGATATTTTCTGTTCATAATTTAGAAGTTCTTTTTGGTTTATTTTCATTTTGTTTGAAGTTATTTTTTACATAACTACTACCATTATGATTCCCTCCTCTTCCCACCACTATGAAGGTACTATCCATTAAACATACAGTGAAAGTATTCTCTGCATGATTTCTACACTCTTGCTCTCTCTCTCTCTCTCTCTCAATCATATATATATATATATATTTATATATATTTATATATATACACATACATACATGCATACACAAATACATATATATATATGCTCAGTGATTGTGTTGTAATAAAGCACACCTTACATATTTTGCTCAGTTTCCACCCAGTCCCAGCCAGCTCCATCTCTCTCTCTCTCTTTCTTTCTCTCTGTCTTTCTCTCTCTCTTTCTCTCCTCAATATTCTCTCAATCAGTGTGCTATTTTCTGAAACTCTGTGTCAGTATGTCTTGCGTTGTTATAACACTGTTGTCAGTTATTACACTGTCGTCACTGTAAAAGCTGATCATTTTTCTGGCTTCATATGTCTATCTACTTTCAAACAGACTTGTTGAGAACTGCCAGCAATTATAAGTGGTTTAAGGGTCACAGAAAACAGACTTCCATTTTCTTCTCTTTACTATTTTCCATCATTCCCTATTGCAGAAAAATGCTCCAAAATAGTTCCATACTAATATACAATTTTTTCTGTAAAAGTTAAAAAGAATATTTATCTGCTGAAAGAATCCCAAACAGTTTTAGAACTATCTTTCATTCCATTCCATAGACTGTAAGTATTCTTTAAGTATTTTAAATCCTGTATTCCTTTGTATAAATCAAATCTTTTTAGATGAATTTGCTCTGAAGACAATTATAGTCACTCTTCTCTCATTGATATCACATTCTGCCATTTTATAGAAAATTTAGGAAGGATCACTCTTTTTGTTAAAACTTCAGAATTTATTTAGTGGAGCTTAGAATAAGAAATATAATCCTACCGGAATAAATTCATTTATGTTTTGGCCAGGTTTGAAATGATTGATGTAAATATTTTAAACCTTACAAATCCAGCATTATATTGTTATCTAATAATGTTGTCATAGGATAAATTACCAGATGAAAAGTTAAAGAAATGATTTAAATATCTTTCAAGACAATTTTGCTTTTACTTCTAAATAAACTTCAGCTATAAACCTTATATATATACATATTCATCATCATCGTTTAACGTCCACTTTCCATGCTAGCATGGGTTGGACGATTTGACTGAGGACTGGCAAGCCAGAAGGCTGCACCAGGCTCCAATCTGATCCGGCAGAGTTTCTACAGCTGGATGCCCTTCCTAATGCCGGCCAGTTTAAGATAAAAACTTTCACTGATTATGTGATCAAAATTAGATTATAGTTAAAAAAATTATCATCGTAATAAAATCTGCAATTTTTAATTTAAAATTAGTATAAATCAAAATTTTTATTTAATAAAATAATATAGAATATAAAAGTGTGTGTGTGTGTGTGCTCTCTTATTCTGTGAGTGTAGAATATAGCTAGAATACTCCAAGATGCTTTTATCTCACTTTTTAAAGCTTAAAATGTATCAAAAGATTTTCCTTTTTTTTGGCCTGAAATTTAAGATTCTGTTCTACTGTGATCAATATTCGAAAGTGAAAGTACATAATTATGACACTAGTTTTTGAAAAGTTGGAAGTCAATAATAAAACAAAAACAATGAAATCAATGTTAAAATCTTTACTCAAACTTCAAGTACTTCTCTAGAAATCTACTCATCTAATATTATTTTTAAAAATTCTTATGACATTTTTAAACAAGAGAGGGTGTCAGCATATTTGCAAAATCAAATGAAATAACTTGCAGGGTTTAGTTTCAGTCCTTTAATTATGATTTTAAGTTTAAATTCTACTTAGTTTAACTGTGGCTTTTACCCTTTGAGGGTCAGTAAAATAATAAGCAATCAAGTATTGGGAGGGAGTCATTTATTAGAGACTTGGGCCTCATTTAGGGATAAATATTTAAATAAAAGCAACGTCTCTTCCCCTCCTCTTGCGAGTAACAAAACATTTTGCCCACCTAAATATTCTTCTGTTCCCGTATTTCTATAAAGTTTGGCAGCATCTCACTTTAGTTCTGTGGTTGGTATCCTAAACCGGTGACGACAACAGTTGTTACCATTTCTACTGTCTCTGTTGCTGCATGCTTCTCTCTCTCTGTCTGAAGTCATCAATGATGTCCCAGTTATGTGGGAACAGCTACAGCCTGATCAGTATTTTCGAGTGAATTTGTCTTGCTATCATGAAATTAGCAGAATAAGGAGTTTTTTTTTTTTTTGTTTTTTTTCCTCCATTGCCTTCCAGATATTTTGTTTGTTTTTAACCAATCTAGTCAGTTTGATGCAACAATAAGTGTGCATGTGTGTGTGTGTGTGTGTATATATATATATATATATATATATATATATATATATATATATATATATATATATATATATATATATATATATATACAGACATACACATATTTTATATATATATGATTTTTCTGTAGTGAATTTGTGTGATGGTTACCACCAAGTTTAAACTAACTTTAATCCAAGCTAAGCACAAGAATATTCTTTATGTCTATAATGTCCTTGCAGCTTCTAATTTTTAACATCACCCTTTAATCTAGACAAGTCCCTGCCAGGAAATTCGGATTGCGTTCAGTAATCCATTAGATGTGTGTATTTGGCATAGCAACATTTTTTTTCATTAAAATATCAAAACAATTTACATTTGAAATTAAAACAATGAACAGTTTCTCTTTCTCCAATCTTCCACCAATATCAAATATTTCTGTCTTCAAATATTTTCTCATTTGAATCTATTTGTTGTTTGCATTCATCTAATTATTATTTTTTTTTTTTCATTTTTTTTTTTTTTTTCAATTTCCTCAGTTTCTGCACCAAAATAATTTTTTGAAATCTCTCATCTCCATTTCTCTACTATATTATAACTCTCAATCTCTTTCTCTCTCTCTCTCTCTCTCTCTATATATATATATATATATATATATATATATATATATATATATATATATATAAAGTATGTATGAGTCTTGCACACATTGTCTGTGAGACAATTTACCATTTTACTTCAACCATTATTCTGCCTGGTTCCTGGCATGTGTTAACATTGAGGACTGACTCATATCACCAAGAAGACACCCAACCAATCCATTGTTGAGGTCTCCATCATCTCTTTACATATCTATTATTGACAATGTGACTAGGAGAATATTTTTAAAAAGGACAACAATGAATTGTAGCTTTACAAATGTTGATATTACAATTATTTCATTGTGATTCTATCTCAGATGATAATAATAATAATAATAATGATAATAATAATAATAATGGTTTCAGATTGAAGCAAATGGTCAATAATTTTGAGGGGAGAGGTTTACTCATAACCATCAACCTCATTACTTGATTGCTACTAAATTTTATTGACTCCAAAGAAATGAATGGCAAAGTTTACCTTGGCAAGTAGTCAGATCTATGTTTTAATGATCTTTGAGAGGTCAATAATAACAAAGTCACAATAAATATTTTTTTAAAAATACTTATTTACCAAAACATGATGGATTATATTAGTTATTGTTACCAGTTTGACAAATGAAGACATAATTATGATTGTTATTGATGACAGGATCAGTAGAACATCAGACAAAATACATTTTGGTATTTGTTCCAGGAATTTACACTCAGAGTTCAAATCCTGCTGAGTTCAACTTTGCCTTTCATCCTTTCAGGGTCAATAAATCAAGTACCACTTGAGTACTGGCATTGATGTAATCGACTATCCTCCTCCCCCAAATTTCAGGCCTTGTGCCTATAATAGAAAGGATTATTATTATTATCTTCATTAGGCTTTGTAGGATAGCAATTTCTTATCCGCAATTCTGTTTTGATTTTCATTTACATCTGATTTACTTATGTTGCTGTCTCTACAACTTTCTGGACCCTAATCCCTAATCACCCAGAGTTGGGAGGCTTCACTCCACTCCACACCAAACAAAATCCCACAAAATCAAAATCAGTCTTCTTCATCAATGTTTCTCTTTTATAGCAACAGCATTAGGGAACACTGATTGATGAATGACATGATTGATGAATAACAGAAAACAGTAACCTAGTTTCGGCTGCCCTGCCAAAAAGAGTGACAGTCTCCAAATCTCATCTCCTCTCCTCCTCACCCTCTAAATGTAGGAGACTTTTGCTTTGTTCAAAACAAACTCTTAAAGTCATTTAATTAGTCACACCATTAAGACCATCAATATTTTCAATTTAATTAATATTTCAAAAAAAGTGAAGCATTTTGTGTGTTGCTCTAAAAAAACCTTTCAACTTTATTTCTTTAAACAATATTTTGTACATACTTTTTATTGGTATTTTTGCCTGTTGTCTTTTAAAATTAAAAACACAGAAAACCTGTCACCTGATGTGTTTAGCAGCCAGTCAGAGCATTGTTTCAATTACTTTCTGATGCTACTGTGCAATATTTTAAAGACAACTTTGGTCACAGAGCCAAATGTTTCTTACGGTGGGATACACACTCCCACTAGTAGGGTGTGAGTATATATAGATACACACACACACACACCCGTGACTGGTCAAATGCAAGTAGCACTGGACACATAGTTGGTGTTTCATTTATTAATAGCTTGACTTAGCTCCTCATATTACTTGAACATGAACAACTCATGCCCACCTCCCAAGACCTTTGTCTCCAAATGTGTGAGGAGCTAGTCGTGTGTACTTTTTCTCACACACGATTAAAGTAAGACCAGGGACCAAGTCAACTTGTTAATATATATTAATGTTAAATACTAAGTTTGTACTTAAGGAGTGGGGTAGGTGAAGGATGTGGTGGGGGAAAATGGCAAGACATCAATTGCAAAACCCCATCATGTGGTGAGGAGGGGGCATGAAGTTAAAAGTTTTCGATGCCATTGAGTGGTACCTTGGACAAATATTTTTTCTGTTGCCCCAGCTTGACCTGCAGAAGCTAAATGGAAATCTGTTTGAAGGGTGATTGCTGATGGTAAACCTAACCCTTCAGCTAGTTTTACAATGGACCTGAACCATGCAAACATTTGAGTCAAATCTCCAGTCTGTGGTGAGTTACTTACCATCTTCCTACCAGTATTGGAGCCCTTCATGAGGGTCATGGACCTCACCTTTGCTAAATCAGAAAACAGAAAGAAATTCTTGGAAGATTTTTATTCAAAACTTATGAAAACAAGATATTTGTAGCCAGAGCCAGTTTCAGCCAGTTTGGTAACGAAAGGGTTAAAAAGTATACTAGTGCATTATTGTAATTTTTTCCTTTTTTTTTTTTGTCTTTGAGCACCAAAGTTATCAGATTTCTGTTCCTGTCTTCTTTGGTCTGCTACCTCTGCCCCATGGGCAGCCTTCAGTGTCACCTATGTGGCTGTCTTTGTTGTATGCAACATTTAATTCTTCTATAAGATGTGATGTGAGGGAGAGTTAGCTGCTATTTCCACTATTTTAAAGGCTCACTTGGTGATTCGTAGTAAAATATTGGTGAATGGCACAACTTTTCATGTTAGAGTTACAGATGAAATAGGTTTATGGTATTTCATTGGGTTCTCAGTTCCAATCCCTGTGAAAGCTTCCTTGTGGTGCCAGGGAGGAGATTGACATAATTAGCAGCTAAATATTAACACTGTTTACCTCAACAGATCTACACAGCAGATGTACTCTGACAGCTCTCCATTAAGAGATATATTTTAGCAGGTTATATGGAAGGGAACTACTCAATCAAAGCCATTCCATAAACACAACACCAAATCAGTTCTCTCAAATTGACTCTTAAAATGTTGCATATCAATTACACTGAATTTTTAGCAATCAATTTTTAATTTATTCAAATTTTTGAGGTAATTAACATGCCAAGAATCAAATTGAGACTTCATGCTCTTCTGTACTGTTTGAATAAAATTGTTATTGCAATACCACAAACCTAAAATCGGGTTGAGATATGCTGTGTTGCATATTTGTAGAATAGCTGAAATTGTTAGCATTAAATGAGTGACATTAAATATTTGTGAAACTAAATAGTAGAGGAAGATGGAAGTAAACAATTTCTAGTCTAATACTGAAACAAGAGGAAATGGTAGAGAGTCTGCAGTGTAAATGGAATCCATAAAGTGACCACCACCCAGCAGATAATAACAACAAAGTAGGATTCAGGGGTTTGGTGGTGGTTATTGTTTTCTACCTTAAACTGGAGTTATAATGTCTCATTTACTTCAAATTCTTAGATGTTTAAAACATTATAAAGGGAGGCTGATTGCAAAATTTCATCTCTCTCAAGGCTTGTTTGATCAAAGCCTGGAGGAAGATGAAACAGTCCACCCCTTTTTAATTGTATAGTTCACTCTACACTCGGTATTGAGTCCTTTTCTTAATAAATGTTTGTTATTGTTCATTAATGAATCACTGTGGCCCAAGATATTGCTGATTATGATTTTGATAATGAGTCTCATATCTTGAACAGGAAAATTTATGAATATTTTGTTTGTGTTTTTGTGCATGTGTGTGTGTGAGAGTGACAGAGAAAAAGAGTGAGTGAGTGAGTGAGTGAGAGAGAGAGAGAGTGAGAGAGTGAATATGTGTGTGTGTGTGTGTATTAGAAACTGTTGCATTGTAACAATTATTTCAAGTTGCTTGCTAACCAGG
This sequence comes from Octopus bimaculoides, assembly GCF_046866305.1. Classification (NCBI taxonomy): domain Eukaryota; kingdom Metazoa; phylum Mollusca; class Cephalopoda; order Octopoda; family Octopodidae; genus Octopus; species Octopus bimaculoides. The sequence continues at coordinate 324,468 of NC_142948.1, read as the reverse complement.
AAGTCTTCAAAAGGTTTTGAAAAAATGTAAATTATCATTGTCGTTGAGTGTTGTCAGGATGTGGAGTGTTGTCCATTTATGGATGAGGCAGTTGTTTGTTGGCTATGTCTGAAGAAGTTCATTTTGTTTCAACCTTACAATTTTCTAGGCAAAATTTGTGATTTGTTTCCAAAGAAACATAAAATAACACCTGATTTAACTCACAAATGGGTATCAATTCATGAAGTTCCTGGAAGTTCTACAATACACACTATGTCACATTTTGGATACCAAAAATAATTCTGCTATCACAATTTTAAAACTTTATTTTGTGAAATCTCATCAGAAGCTCACCTGGTCAGCATAAAATTTAAAATAGTGGCTACAATTAAACACTGGTTAAAACTCTAAATGTATACACCATATGTGTGTGTGTGTGTGCATGCGTGAACATGTGTGTGTGTGTGCTTCTAATTATTCATCATCATCATCACTTAACATACATTTTACATACTGGCATGGGTTAGACAGTTTAATAGGAGCTGGCAAGCCAGCAGACTGTGCCAAGCTCCAATGTCTGCTTTGGCATGGTTTCTAAGGCTGGATGCTCATAAATATCTTTTTAATATACATATATATATATATATATATATATATATATGCGAGTAAAAATAAATACAAAAAAGGTGGGGTTTTTTGTATGATTGTGTATAGAGGAATATATTATTTTGTTTAAAAGAGTTCCAACACTGTCTGTTTTTTATGTTTTATTTATATTCCTGCAGAACCAATGTTCCATATTCTATACCCCACATTGGTTCTGCAGGAATATAAATAAAACATAAAAAACAGACAGTCTTGGAACTCTTTTAAACAAAATAATATATATATATATATATATATATATATATATATATATATATATATATAATCACATTATATCACAATGATATTTAGAGGCAATCAGATAGAGACAGTTGTTATTTTCAATGTTGCTTATCTTCAATTGAGATTTTTCCACCTGTACATGCTATAAATTTCAAACTTTTTGTTGTTTAAAGTCTAAAATACATGGTGCTGTTTGTTGAAAGGAAATTGTCCATAGTTTCTCTGTTGAAATTTAAAACTAAACATACTTCAGAAATTATAAATCAGTTTGAAAAGAATATTTTTTTTAACTTCATAAAAATTATTCAAATCTCATCAACATTGTATCATTAAGATATTTTTAATTTGTCATTAAGATACATTATGATATGTCAGTGAATATTAATATATCATCAAGATATATTAATATATCATTAAGTGCCTTAATGTATCGTTAAGATATTTTTAATGCTGATCAAGAAAAAAAAAATGTTGTTTTGTACCAAATCTTTGGTTTTATGTTGAAAAAAAAAGTCCTATTTGTTTATTGCACTCCCAAATCTTCTACATGAGAGAGATCCTTATACAAGTTGTAGCTCTTCCTTGTCATCAGCTTTGAGTTCCAATACTTGGTGTAGTCTGTGCTCTGTCCGTAAGTTAAATGTGGCAGTGACACCTAGTCTTATGCAACCTCAACAGTCTGGGTTTAAAATGGTGCTTTATGTTTATTAGTATTTAAGCAACTAGCAGAGTTGCTTTGTTATTTGCCTAAGGAACTAAACGTGACTGTTCTCAATTATATGTTGTATTGCATGTTAGCTTGCTCACTGTGCCGTATGCTTCGATTTCTGTTTTGAATTTTTTTACATTTTCTTACATTTTTCAAAAGTTCTTTATTGAATATTTAGTCTCTTTTTAAACTATTCTAAAATAGTTGAACTATTTAATTTGTAAACTTTTCAAGTTTCATAATTTCTTTCTTAATTTTTATTCTATTTTTAGCATTTCTTTAATTTGATAGATTAAAACTAATATTCCAAGTATTTTGCATGAATATCTTAAAGTAGCATCCTATGTTCCTCTGTCCAAAATGTTATTCTACTAAAACAAAATCCTATATCAATATGTTGTTTGTTTTTCATTTAATATATTTCTAATGCATTAGTAATTCTATTTATAATAGTTTCAATTTGTTGTACATTTAGCATAATTTCATTAATTTAACAACTCATTAATTAGGAATCTAAGCTCATCACTGAGATTGATGTATCTAATTATAAATATAAGAAATTATAATGTTTAAGTGACTTCACAAGTACCAGGCAATACAAAGTTTTTAACAGGAAATCCTGAGAATCATTTGTGTGTTTTTTTTTTATTGTTTGGATTCCAAATACTTTAAAACTAATCTTATTATCTTCACAACAATTTGATAATTACTCTCTACTGTGGATATATTGTTTCTGTAACAGCAATATTTCATTGGTTCTGCTGTTGTAATAGATTTAATTCTTAGCCCAATGCTGCTTTATTCATCAAACATCCTTAATTAGAAATAACACTATCATTTTACTTTCATTTTTTTTTTTTTCAATTGTATAAGATTATTTATTTGTAGAATAAAAACGATTTTTTTTTCTGTTGGTAGAATAAATTGAAGTCAGAGAACATTTGAATACATTTTATTGTAGCATGTAAATACCAGTGAGGGTTATGTGAAATATTTTAAAAATAATTTGAGCTAATTACTTTAAAACTAAGCATGAAGTTTAATAATATATTTTCTTCTTTTTTTGACAATTTAAATTTGTAATAACTTTCAAAAAGCGAAAATGAATATTGTAAAATGATGCAGAAATTTATTTTGAAACAGAAGATTTCAAGCAATTTTGTTTTATCTTTTAGAACTATTTCCGTGATCGATGGAATCTATTCGACTTTATCATCGTGATTGGAAGTATTATAGATGTAGTTACAACAAATGTATTATCTAGTGTAAGTATTTAGTTGAATATTTCCTTTTGTTACCCATTCAGATGATCACCAATCACCATGCAACTCATGTACCACCCAGTTTATAACTTCTTTCAACAACAGATAGAAGCAAAGTATTGCCCACATTTTCGGAAAGTTTTACTTCAAAATTGGAAAACTTAGCTATCAAGCGAAGGAAGACGAACTCACCCGGCCATAATTTTTAAGAGGAATATTTTTTTAACTATCACCGGTGTTCTTGTGTTTTAAAAAACAAAACATTTATAGGAAAGTGGGTTATACATCATTAGATGTACACCTGACTTTCCTATATTAAATTAAGAATTTGAACGGAACGCTGAACTCCAAACTATCAACACAAACAACATTTATTCAAGGTGGAAAATATACATCTTTAATTTTGTTTGTTGAGGCGCCTTCTGTGTGTGGGAACATGGTTGTTGGGACGTTGGTATATTGATGTGAGCTGTCTAGCGTGAGTTCGAAAGATGGAGAGACAGCTAGACACGTCCTTGCTCAATCGCTGGCCAGCAAGAAAGAGTTCGATTAAAGCGGGAAAGCTTGGTTGTTGAATTCCACGCATGCGTGAGACTACGCATGCGCACGGCGTTACTACACATTCTTTGCAGAGAACAATTATCTTTTAGAGAAACTGAAGAGATGAAGAGATGTCTTGTTCATGCTAGATAGGAAACCAATGGCTTTTTTCTAAACTGTTACGTTACACATTTGAACATCGAGACTTTTCGCTTGGTTTCATCATCATCATCGTTTAACGTCTGGCATGGGTGGGACGGTTTGACAAGAGTCGGCCAAGTAGGAGCAAGCACCAGCTTCTGTAACTGTTTTGGCAGGATTTATACAACTGGATGCCCTTCCTAATACCAACCGTCCGACACCTGTTCCTTATTATTAATACTGTGATTTTACACTCTAAGTTGCCAGGAAATAAACCAAAACATCGGATGGTAGTTTTTAGGAAATATACCTTAAAACGGAACATCAAAAGAAACTAGCCTTGACACTTGACATATAGTAACACGTTATCTGCCTGGATGTTCATATCCCTCCTCTTACTATATATATATTTTATGAATAGGGTTAAAATCCAAGCTGTGGCCTCTTGAACTACATCTTATTCCAGTATTCCGAATCGTCTGCAGATGTTATATTTGTTTGAGATATGCATAAGAGTTGAAAATTCCAGAAAATATTTTTTGCAGAGTGATTATTTATGAAAACAGGAGATTGAAAAAATTGTTGGCATTATTTATTCACCATTAAACATATTTCATTTGCTAACAAGAATTATAGGAATTATACATGTAGTGGAAACATGTAAGATATCTTTTATGGGAAATTCTTCAGATAGGAAATCAAGTAATATTTGATTCTAATAGGAGATATCTTATCATATAGTAGAAACATATACAATTTTGTTTTTCCTTTTAGCAAATGAAATACGTGTAATGGTGAATAAATGATACCAACAATTTTTACAATCTCCTGTTTTGATGTGTGTGTGTGTGTTTTATGCACTTAAATGTTTAGAAATGTGTTCCATTGTTGTTACCCTGACACATTTGCAACAATGCACAAATTTTTAATCCAGATTTAACTACAGTAATTAGCTTCAATGTGTAGTTTCCAAAGCTGTAGATCATAGGACAACCAAGAAAATGTTACAAAGACAAAATCTTTTGAAATATATTATGTAAAACGGTAATGAATATATTACGCAATAAGCCATAGATAGGCATTAAGACCACAATACAGTATTTACTACAAATAAAACAAAGAAATATTTCCACAAGAATTATATTAAATGCTAATATTTTTAATTAGATTTTTGTAAAACTGTGTTTTATTTAAATAGTAAAAAAAAAAAAAAAGGTCAGATGAATTATTGATTTGCCAAAATAGATCATGGAAAATTATTGATTGTAAGGTAATTGGGTTGTGATGGTAAAAAGATTAACAGTTGGTGTTCTGAACAAATTTTGACAGTTATTGTTAATAAAGCAGAAAGCTTGTCGAATCATTAGAACATCAGACAAAACGAGTAACAGCTTTTCTTGTAACCCTTTAGCTTCTGAGTTCAAATTGTGCTTGACTTTGTTTTCCATTCTTTCAAAATTGATAAAATAAGTAACAGTCGGGCACTGTGGAGGGGGGGGGTCAAAGTAATTGACTAACCTTTTTTCTTGAAGACTGCTGGCCTTGTGCCATAGTTTGCAACCACTACTATTATCAAGAATATTATTCTGTCATAGTTTTAGTCAACCATGGGACTTCTGGACTGGCTCCCATGCAGGTAGCACATAAAAACCCCTTTTGAGCATGGTTGTAGCCAGAACCGCCTGACTGGCCCTTGTGCCGATGGCATGTAAAAGCACCCACTACACTCAGAGTGGTTGGCGTTAGGAAGGACATCCAGCTGTAGAAACTTTGCCAGATCAGATTGAGCCTGGTGCAGCCTCTGGCTCACCAGTCCTCAGTCAAACCGTCCAATCCATGCCAGCATGGAAAGCGGACATTAAACAATGATGATTAAGGGGTATGGGTCTCTTTGGAGTGCTCAGTCACTTGCATGTTAATTTCATGAGCAGGCAGTTCCTTTGATTGGATCAACTGGAACACTTGACGTCGTAACCAAGGGGGTGACAGTTTAGAAAACTATTACAATTTTAAAATATTGAATAGAGGAGGAAGACAAGACAACAGTTTATACTCTACCTAATATTTTGATATTCCAGTGTTAAAATCCCTTTTCCAATAAAGAATGCCTTTTATTTTTTGATTAACAGTTTCTGTGTATTCTTTTGGTTCAAAACTTAATTCACAACATTTCTGCTTTCAGGCATCTTCCTTTCGAACAGGAAGTTTCAGGTTATTTAGAGCGGCACGACTTATCAAGCTACTACGTCAAGGTTATACCATCAGATTACTATTATGGACGTTCTTACAATCCTTTAAAGTAAGTTTATCATGATTTCGTTATTAAAATTATAAAGTTGGGATGGGATTGAACCCAGAATCATGAATTTGTGAATGAAGTAACCTACTAAACAATACACATCTAAATATTTCATGACACTGAAGAGTCATATTGGCCATTTATGATTATCAATTACCATATTTTCTGGCATACTAGTCAAATTTTTCAGAAGAAAATTTACTACAAAACAAAAAAATGAAAGGTAAGTAGACTTAAATACCAAAACAACTTGGTATGAAAAAATTTCATATGAAATGCAGCAGGATTTGGTAAGGTAGTGACAATGTTTGAATGCTTACACTCTATCCTATATCAACTTGTATGTGAGAAAATATGGTATCTGTTTTATTTGCAATTTTAGATCAGAAAATGTTTGTGAAATAATTACAAGAAAGAATGCACTATTTCGTTTTAATTACTTTTACACTAAACATGTTGAGATCTCATAGCACTGACATATGTCCACAAATGTCACTCACACCTACTGAATATCACATAATCTTTGCTTTCACTTCCACATGACTACTAACAACCTACTGAGCTTATTGATACTGAAATATGTTTACAGTTATCACCTCTGCCTGCCAAACATCACACTATACATTCCTCTACTCTCTTTGCTTCATTTTGATACATCTGTAGTTATTTAGAATTACCCATCTTCCATCATTAAATATCTCCTACTTTATTTCCAGCTACTAAATGTCTATATATAATGTCTATAAAATATTTCAAACTCTTGTCTTCTTATTTCTTCCAGGCCTTGCCGTACGTGTGCCTTCTGATTGCAATGCTCTTTTTTATTTATGCCATTATTGGAATGCAAGTAAGTGAACCATTCCTTTATTTCCAATTCCACATAACTTTTTTCATTCAATGGTTTGCCAGAATTGTTAGAGAATTCAACAAAATGTTCTACAGTAGCTACTCTGGCTCTTTAGGTTCTGAAGTCAAATCCTGCTAATGTTGTCTTTGCTTTTCATTCCACCAAAATTGATAAAGTATCAGTCAAATACTGGTGTTTTATTTATGTATTCTTATAATGCATCTTGGGCAAGAATGGAATTATAGAACTAAGACCACATTACCTCAATTTCTTGTCTCCTATACAAACAAATTATATTAACAACAAATGTTTTAAACATGGCCAAATAAAAAAAAAGAAAACACTTATTTTTAGTGGGAAATTTGTCTTGCAATAGTTTTCTACATTTATATTTCATGTCAATATTTTATTGTTTTTTGTAGGTATTTGGGAATATTCGACTTGATTCAAAGACGTCCATTAATAGGCATAATAATTTTAGGTCATTTTCTCAAGCTGTTCTACTACTGTTTAGGTAAGTTATTAAAATCAACTTAATTATTTTTATACCTGTTTGAAGCTGCTATATTGAGTTTGTGGCTAAATGTAGTTCTGCAATAAGGTGTGATAGTAGCTGTTTAGTTGAGTTCTTTGAGGTTTCAAGTTGCCACTGAATATCTTGGGGTGATACCTTCAACTATATGTGAACGTTGAATGACCAGCAGTGTTAGAAAAGGAACAAGGTTTCATACAAACAAGCAACAGAAGAAGTAGTTGTGTGTGTGTGTGTGTGACTATGTAGTATTAAAAGATGTGCATGAGTGTGTGTGTGTGTGTGTGTGTGTGTGTGCAGTGGAAACCAGAATATGAATGGGTGTATAGTGAAGTGTATATTATCAGCATTTTAATAGATATGTTTGAGTCTTTGTTTTAATAAGCTATGAATGCACTTTTGATTCATCTGTTCTTGGTTTACTGCTTTAACATCAAATTATTGTTTGTTTCATTTAAAGTAGGCTTCCCTGCTCATTCCCACTGTCAGCTACTCTTTTAAGTATTAACACATTTCACTAAAATCCTAGATGTTTTCTTTTATTATTGAAGATCAGGTTGTAACAGTGTTTCACTGGTAAGGTGTCATAAAAGTGAAACTTGTACACAGGTCTCATCACCTTAACAAGCTTCAAACTCACCCAACCTCACTGTATTATGTTTGTAAGAAATTTATATTCTGTGACGGTAGTCATGGACAAAGAAGAAGGAATAAGTGTTTAATAGAGAACTAATTGTTACTAATTATATATTTGATGTTAATTATTCTGACAATGAAAGGAAAGAGAGATCAAAATTTATTTATCTGTTGTGTGGGATTAGGGTTAGGGTTGTGGATTCATGGTCATAGGAACATTGGCTCACATCCTGGATTGGATAGTGTAATGTGTCCTTGGGCAAGGCACTTCATTTCATGTTGCTTTATTAGTCCATTTAGTTGGAAATGGATACCAACAACAGCTTGGAGTGAGATTAATGTTTCAATGGACTGTTCTATCCAGGAACAATGAGGTATTTTTTTATTCTCAGGTGCTTAAACAGGTCAGAAACCAAAAACTGTTTAACTATTTGTGTTTTATAAAATATATTTACTGATCCAATCAACCAGATCACTAATTATGCATGGCTTGTTTCATTTCAGATGTGCCACAGGTGAAAGTTGGCAGCAAATTATGTTGAGTTGTCTCTCAGGCCGGCCATGTGATCCTGAGTCCAAAATGTCAGATAATTCGTGTGGATTGGATATCGCTTATGGTTATTTTGTAACATTTATATTTTTTTGTTCATTTCTTGTAAGTATGTCTCCAGTTCATTGATTTATTATTATTATTATTATTTATTATTATTATTATTATTATTATTATTATTATTATTATTATTATTATTATCCTTGGTGTGCACAAATGCTTTACATTTGGAACCAATGTCCTTGATGTTGGGTCACAACCAGTTCCCTTACATATTAAGGACCTTTCTTACAATCCTTGCTGTTCCCAGCAGAGAGCAGATTTCTGAATTAATGCAACTCTCATAGTTACACCAATCTCAATAAGGAAACTGTCAACTTTATTGGTGATGGTAGCTTGGGCAACTGTAACAACTGGGATTACTTTTGTAGAAAACAACTTCCAGTTTTCATATTTCCATGGCCAAGTCCTGCTATTTTCCTATTTTCTTCTGTTCTTTGATCCCTACATTCTGGTCTGCAGATATAGCTGCATTTATGATGACATTCACTTCTTTTACCCCATTTTGTCCAGTACTTTAGTATCTGGTTACCTTGCTTGAGGTTTATGATCAGTCTGTTTCATGAAACCCTGTAAGATCTTGGATTACTGTATGCATTAATCCATGGGAACACAATTGAGGGATTTGGGAAGCCAGGAATTGGGGCTGGAGGAGGGGTTATAAAATGTCTCCAATTCTTCAACAACCACTTCTGAATCTTCCTAGAGATATGGCCAGGATTTAAATCCTGCTGCCACACATGACATTCCATTAGCAACACTCTCCAGCCAGGGTTTGACCACAGTTTCCAGCAGCTTCACATCGCCATCTAAATTTGAGCCTAAGACCCTGTTCAGAGATGAGGGGATGGATGCCAACATGTGAATGCAGTCAGAGTGCTTGCTGTGTCTTTCCCTGCTTCGTAGTCTCTGTTGCAGCTGACAGCCTTTTCAGTATCCACAAGATATTGAGCAGCAGCTATGATGTTGGCCTTTTGATATCCGGTGTGAACCACCATGACACATTTCCCAATATTCAGATGGTTTCTTGTCCTCCACAATTTTAATCTTCATGTTCCATTGCCATTGATTTACTCACCAACACTTCAAGTTATCCCTGAAAAAAAGGAGACATAAAAAAAAAATCAATGATTTGGCCCCAAACCCCTGTATATGTATGTGCGTATATATACATGTGTATGTATGAATTATAATATATACTTTTGTACACAATAATTTCTCAATTTTTTTAAATTTTAATTATTGTGTACAAAAGTATATACCATTCATACATGTATATATACACACAAAGGCACCAAACTAAAATTTTTTGTTGCAGTAAGCAGTTTAATTTCCCAGTCATGATGTTCTTGGTTCAATCCCACTGCATGGTACCTTGGCCCAGTGTCATTTACTATAGCCTTGCATCAACTCAAGCCTTGGAAGTGAAATTGGGTTCATGGAAACTGTAGAAGCCCATCAGAAGGATTGTCCCTCTAATTTAAAAGTTCAGCCTTATCTCACACCGTGTCACACAAACTCAGCTTGAAAATGACATGCCTGTGGAATACTCAGTCACTTATATGGTAATTTGACAAGTTTGTAATCAAATTGATTGAACAACTGATTATTGAAACTGATGGATGAGTGACTGAGACTCTACCAGAACATCACAAATGACACTATCAGGCCAGTGAAGACCAATCAAGTCTTCATTGGTCATATCTTTGCACCAGGAATGTTTCTGTTTATGGTACTGGCCCCAGATGACCATCAGGTTGTTTTTGTTATCAGTCTTCCCTTAATATTTATTCTCTCACATATTACCCAATATATCTTTGTCCACATTTTTACAGATGCTTAATCTTTTTGTTGCCGTAATTATGGATAACTTTGACTATCTAACAAGAGATAGTTCAATTCTTGGTCCACATCATTTAGACGAATATAACAGAGTTTGGGCGGAGTATGACCCTGTTGCAACGTAAGTGTTTGTCAACTTTTTATTTCAACTAAATTTTTTTCTCTGTCTTTTATTAAAATATATTTGAATGGAACTCATTTGGCAAATGATTTGATCTGAAAGTGGATGCAAACTATGGAATCATCAGAAGGAAGAAAAACAGTTCTGTCGTATCTGTTTTGCTCTTTATATTTCGAGTTCAAATTCCCTCTCTTCAAAATTACTGTAAAAACCCACGTAATTTATGCACTTTTTTCACAAAAACAAAAACAAACTTTAGGGGGTACATAAATTACATAAGTAGATTGTTTCCAGAATTTTTTTTGGAAATTTTCTTTTTTGTTGGAAAATGACGTACGGGAAGTTGACTCATTTAATGTCAGAGAAGGTTTTTACAGAAAAAATAATAAACAGGTTTTAATCAACATTACTATGTATTGATGTTTCTGCTCTTTATTGTTTGATGTTAGTAAACTGACTTTTCTTCATTTTCAATTTTAAATTACTCAGCATTATTCTCTATCAGATTATTTCTTTGATAATATTCTTTTTACAGAGGGAGAATACATTACACTGACATGTATGAAATGTTGAAGAGAATGGAGCCACCTGTAGGTTTTGGGAAAAATTGCCCCTACAGATTGGCCTATAGAGTATGTGATTTTAAAGTTTGTTCTCTGTTGCTTTTGCCTTATTTATAAACTGCTTAAACTTTAAACATCACTTTTAATTTAAAGTGGTACATTTAGCTCTTACTCAGATTATATTTGTAAAATATCCAATTCAAGTAAAATGAATGTTTGTATTCATGGATTTTCATTAGGTTTTCATTAGCAAACCAAAAAGTAATAAAATATTTCAGTCATCAATTTCGAGCTATGCTTTTTTTTCTGTTCTGCAGAAATTAATACGAATGAATATGCCAGTAAATGAAGATGGAACTGTACATTTTTCAACAACCCTTTTTGCTTTAGTTCGAGAGTCATTGTCAATAAAAATAAGTTCAGGTAAGTCCAACCTCTACTTTACATGGGGGAGGAAGGTATCTCCTTCTTATCTCCCTATTCTATTGCTACAACACTGGCCTTTGTTCCTTATTGCTGTTGACTCTCATTCCATCATCACACAAACATTTCCAACTCTCTTTGTTAACCACATTTTATCATCCTTCCCCGTGCAGGACTTCTTCCTCCCCAGAATATCGATCACAATGGAATTACCCCTCTCTTCACCTTTTTTTCTGACATCAATTAAAACTGCAACTATTGTTTACCACATCAACTGTCAGGGTCTGGTGAAGACTTTGGCTACCATTCCAATAAAAAATGGAATAAAAGAAAGGCTATAAACATTCTGTTTCCATAATGTCTCAAATGATTAATGTTTTGTTTGTTGTCTTTTACAGCTGATGAAATGGATAGGAAAGATGAAGAGATGCGAGAAGTTATCAAACGGGTGTGGCCTGTACATGGGAAAAAAATTGTAGATCTTCTTGTTCCTCCAAACCATGGTAAGTAAAAACATCATCATTTCATTACTCCATACATGTTTCAGTCTTATTCAATCTCATCAGTGTAACATAATCTTGCCATTATTTTTCTTAGATCACTATAAAAGGTTATGACATATTTTACAGTTTACTACAACTCTTTTGATTTGTTTTTAACCTAGAAGATGGTGCCCCAGCATGGCCACTGTCTATAGCTATTATTTGTTTGCATCAACAAAGGAACAAAAGTTGCTTACCCTACTAGAAATAGCAGCCTAATCTCCTTCATCCCCCCCACCTCCATACATGCACCCACATTCCCTTTAAATTAAAAATAGTGCTAGATGGCCATGGTAAGAATAGTTTTCATCATAGACCTGCTTGATGAGGCCTGATCTAGGGTGAAATAGTCACTGAAACTACTTTTTATCTCACATTTCAATCAGGTGGGGTTTTTTTCTCTCTCTCTAATCACTGGAAAATATTGGGTTTTTTTCAGAATTAAACGATCGGAAATTGACAGTTGGAAAAATCTACACTGGACTTTTAGTAGCTGAAAACTGGCGAGCTTACAAAGCGAGTCAAAACCAGAATAATAGTTTAAAAATGGTAAGTAATAAAAAAAAAACTACATCCAGAATTTTTTATTATTTTGTTATTAAAGAGTTGTCTTCTTTTTTAAATTTCAAAAGTGATAAATTATGTCCTGATAAAATATAAACAAGCCTTTTAGGACAGTTTTAATGAGTTCCTTGTTGTGAATCTAATGAGAGAACCGTTTCTAGTTTTATTTGCTTTATTTCAGAATTATATAAACTGTTGATTTTGAAAATTAAAATACATTTTTGTTCTGGATATTTGTGCTATATTCAACGTAGTATATTTCTTTTACACACATATGTACATGCAAACATGCATGTGTGTGTATTGTACATGTTCTGTTTTGAGTTTTTTCTTTTCAATTTCATATCTTGTTTTGTACATTTCTTTAAAAGCAAACTCTTAAGACTTTAGCTGTTCCCTTACCATTGTTCTTGTTAATTGTCCCCTTATCTCATTAGTGGCCCTTTTACTTTGCTAGTTGACACACACCTGTCAAAGTGTTGTACTTTTTTGCAGGAGAAAAAAGAAGAGGTCAGTACTTCTTAGCATGAAAGTGTGCAAAACTTTACTTTCACTGATATTGCACATCTTCAAATGTTCTTGTCTTCAAAGTGTTCCGATACAGAGCATACCAGTTCTAAAGCTAAGGAATAGACCTAGCACTGCCTAGATTGACAACAGACATCAACTCAACCAGATGCTATTTCAGTTAAATTAGCCAATTAAAAATGCATAAAGAAAAACTGTTAAATTTCTAAATAGTTCTACTATGAAGTGTTTAAAAGTGTCATCATACATTTGTAATCTGATCACTGATGCAGTTTTACTGTATTAAGGTTTCAACTATGAGTGACACCTTTCGCTTCATATAAAACACTTACCTTATTTACAAATTATAGTAAAAATATGTGAAGATAATTAGAACAAAATAGAAATTCTACCTAGGGACATGTTTTGTAGGAAAGCCAAATTATTAGGTCTGTATTTAATGTCATGAGCCTTGATATTGCAATTGATTAAAATTACATCCATGGTGAGGAAAATGACTAATTAACCTAATGAATGACTCTTGCTAATAAATGCAGGGGAGACAACCGTGATATACTAAATTTTTAAAATTAATATACAAATGATCTAATAATGATAAAAATGATAATTATAAATCAATTATTAAAATAAAACAATTTCATTCTGCAATCAAGATGCATCTCATCTCATCACACTAGGAATATTTGTCCTCCACTAGCATTGCTGGAACCTCAGTTTTGTGATGTGTGTCTCTGCCAACAAATAATATCTGGTGTATTGTGGTGTCCAGTACAATATTAGTGGTCAGCAAAGCTGATTCTAAGTTGAGCAACAATTTTAGAGCTAGGTGGAATGTGTCCATAAATCTCCATTTTGGTCATGGGCTCAAGCCACGAGAAGTCTTGTGTACGATTTTATCACTTGTCTTACCAAGATTTTATCCTAAATCTCAGATTATAATTCTGCTTACCACTATGTTAGTAAGTTAGCTTGTGTGTTGGGTAGTTTTTTGCAACTTAATGTTTTGAGTTCAAATCCTGCCGAGGCCAGTGTTGCTTTCCATCTTTCTGGAGTTGATAAAATAAAGTACCAGTTGAGCAATGAGGTTGATGTAAATTATCGAACCCTCTCTACTGAAATTTGAGCAAAAATACTGGCCTTTGGGTGGTTTTCTGCTAGTTTATTTAGTTGGTAAATTAATGATAATCAGTGATCAATAATTGATTTGGTTATAATCTGTGGGTATTATCAATAATATACATCAACCAGAATATTTAATCTTATAATCTGAAGAAGTTCAGGGTGTTGGATGTGAGTATGAAGACACTGAGTCTTGAATACGTTAATTGGTTTGTCATAAATGATTTTATTGCTATGATAATGTCATTAATTAATTATAATAAAGATTATGATGATGATATCGACAATAATTCTTTAACTAAATATCACACCAATTCAGTATTGAAGCTGTTTCCTTGCCTAGAGGTTAATGAGGGACTAATATATATATATATATATATATATATATATATATTTCAATACGGAGCAAATAATTCACGACAAGAAACAATTCGTAAAAAAAGTCAGTGAAATAGGGGTTAGGGTTAGGGAGCAATGTGGGTCTGTCGATACATATTTTGATTAAGGGTTAGGGTTAGGGAACAATGTGGGTCTGTCGATATTTTGATTAAGGCTTTGCATAGTTTGAAGTAAATTCAGGAAGTAACAAACTTTTATTATTTTAATATATTTTTATATTTCTGAATATTGCCTTCATGTAGAATATATTCAAATCAGGATTCAAAGAACTTATGTTTAGCTAGTCTCATATTCTAGAAATACCTATGTTACATGGCTAGCAGTGTCATCTGTGTGTGTGTGTGTGTGTGTGTGTGTGTGTACCTGTCAGTCTACTTTTGCTGATAAATTCACTTATTTACAACATTAACATATTTAATGAAGTGAACCAAAAAGAATTTTTAACCATACAAATTGCTCCTGGAATGAGGAGGAAAGCCATTTGCAGCAATGACAGTTCTTGTTAAGAAAGGCAATGGAGAAAAATAGGAAATATAAATTGATTAAAAATGAAATAGAATTATGTAGTGGAGAAGTGAACTTGATCCTCAGTGATGTAGGATAACTTCAGGCATGTTTTGCTCTAATTAGACCTTATCAGCAAACTCTGCCTGATTCGAACTTATGAGATTCTAGACTTTGAGAGAATCAAGATTTTGTGTGAAAATAATTTTTTGATTTAGCTAATTAAAATGACATTAACAATGGTAATTTACACTTCTCTACAAATATACATTAATTAAAACTGTGATTTAAATACTTTAAACTTAATTTACTGTTAATTTTTCCCATATCTATATTTGACGTTCTCACACTGAACCTAACAATATTCTACAATAATAGATTGTGTTAAACTATTTCAAATTTATTCCATCTGGTATGCTCTCTCTCTCTCTTTTATTTTTACTTTACATTTTTCCATCTTTATATTATTTATATTATTTTTACCTAATTTGTTCTTTAATTACGAGTGCATGTTTTCACCCAAGTCCTCACTGTTTATAGGTTAAACATAAGTCTTTCTCTGCTTTCGTATCAGTATAGTCTGTGAAATTTGTTTGCCTGTAAATTGCTCAAGCTCTGCTTGGCACCAGTTGACTGCCATTGTTCAAAGGCTGCAGCACACCAGTTCACAGTAAACACCACATTCAGTTGTTTATGTTATTAGAATAATAACTAAAAATCTTCTATTTTTAATTTGTTTTTAATTATTTCCACATTGCTTTTCTTGTTGAAATCTGTCACTGAAACCACTTCAAATAGCCATGTTAGATAGACAGCAACACAGCAATTTTTAAAATATTTTATTTAATTCTAGCTACTTAAATAATATTTTTCTTTCCTTTTTCTTTCCTTTTTCTTTCTTTCTTTCTTTCTTTCTTCTTAATGCAGTAAATGTGCAATTAAAACAACACTTTCATTGCTTGTTAAAGTTGAGCTTCACATTTTGATGTGTAAATGTTGATTTTTTTTTTATTCCTTTGGTCTATTTTGATTTAAAATTTCCACCAATAATCAATCACGCTTTTTTGTTTGGTAATAACAACTTACCAAAAAGATTGTCTTTGTGTATCTTATTTTGTATTCACTTCAATGTTTCTTTACAATTATGTTTCATATGAATACAAAGGAAAGCTTTCATCTAATTATAACAATTTTGTGTGCATATGTGTGTTCATATATATACTTGTATGTATCTACATACCTGTCTCTTTATCTATTTCTTGTATATGTTTATGTGTGTATGTATATGAGTGCATACATATACATACTATGTGTATACACACACTCCATACATACATACTGATTCATTCATGTAAGTTTTTATAATAGAATATTTCAAATATGGCTATCTATCTTAATTAAAATATTGTATATCATATCTTTAGTGTTCAAAAAGTTTTCAATATTTAAATTTTAAAAGACTTAATCAGTATTTTGATAGTTTCGAGAATAGAATGATTATATTTCTTCCTTAAACATTAATATTTTAGATATATCTTCAGTGTGCCTAGAATCAATGTTAACTAATGGTAAAATCTGTAATAAAACTAAATAAACTGTAAGGGTCTGCAAGAGCAGTAATGGTGATCAAAGCCAAAATAGTGGATGTCAAAACCTTTGGTTTCTGTGAAAAAAATCTCTTGACAATGAGCCAAGTTACTGACATTCAGAAATCCTCTTGGATTTTGGAAATAATGTTTATTTGAATTTTGTTTCAAGCACACAATCATGTATGGAATAAATTTTGAAAATGACAAAATCTTTTTTAATTGCTGTTTTCAAGAATTTGCACACTTTATTTTCTTAAATATGTATTGTAACATTTTTATAGATTAAATATATCTATTATGATACATATTGATATATACTTCTCTAAGACTGTATATATATATATATATATATATATATATATATATATATATATATATATATATATATATATATATATATATATGTATATATATATGTATATATATAATATGGTCATTAACAGAAAAAACATGGGAATTCAATGATGTTCAAAATTTAACCAAATCTGTATTTTTTACTGATAATTTGAAAATGTATGCAATTTTGTAAATTAGAATGTGTGTTTGTGTGTGTGTAGGAAGAGGAAGGGATACATTTAATAATATTGTACACAAAGACAGACAGAGAGAAAGAGAGAGGAATAAGTGGATATGTTGTGATAGGATGGTTGAAATGGTAACTCATTGCAGATGGCTCCTGTTCAAGACCTGTAATTAAGACTGGTCTCTTACCAATGAGGTTAACACTAATTATTAATTTACATTCCATGGTTCAGTGGTTAACACATCAGATAACCATCAATGTATAGATTGAAATTTAAAGACCTATATATTCATATTATACATACATGCACACTTGCACAAATGTTAACCACAGATGAGAGAGAGTATGGGTGTATATGCATATATGTGTGAGTATGTGAGCTTGATGCAACCTTGTGGCTTGCTGGATCCTGTTAAACTGTTCAATCCATGGTAAATGGATATTAAATGATGATAAATATATGCATGTATACAAACATAGTATCACCTAACAGTCTGGATGTTTTGCGTTCTTGTCCCATTTTGTATTATATATATATATATATATATATATACCAAAACATACATACAACCATACATGAGATGTACTTGTGACACAAAATAAGTCGAATTTCATAAATGAAATATTAAATACACATTTTAGGTGCATTATATTTTATACACACAAGTTAAAGTGTGTTTGTATGTTAGTTCAAACTTTGGTTATTTCTTTTTACAAATGAATATTTTATTTCTTACTACACAAATTATTCCTCTGTCATATAAAAGTCTGTCTTTGAAATCTTCTGACTGGTTGTTCTTATTAGTCTACGATATTATCTAACATTCACTTGTATTTTCTATTGGAATTCTGAGTTTATATTCCTGATAAGTTGAATGAACTTAGGGCATAAGTTATAGAAAGTTGACTTCTATTTATATACAGTAATGAATATTCTGTAATATATACACATAACCACACAAACAATGAAGTACACATACCTATGGCTTTGTGCATTTGAATAATATAATCAGTAGTAAACATTTAAATTTGATGTTTTAAATATTTTCCTTATAATCATATTTAACTGCAACTAATTACCATTCATATTTGTTTTATTATTTTAACTTTTAATTTTTATTTCTTTATGATTTTCTTCTCCTTTTAAATTATTTCACATCTGGTGATAGTCTAGGCTCTTGCATGACAAGAGAACACTATGCATCTGGTGAAACTTCCTTGAAATCCCCAAGATAGAATTTGAGTATGTTTCAACAAGTCAATATTAGCTGAGGTATTTTTTTTTAATTTAAGATTAAGATATGACAGCAAATAGAATGGAGTTTCTATATAATACAGGGACGATAACACTTTGATCCCTTGAATACCTGTATCTATTCTAATACTGCCTCTGAGATACTGGAGGGCTTTGTTTCTTAATTTCCAAGTTTGGTGTTTTCCTCATGCTAATCATGAAATGGCTTATTGTTGAAGACATTAGCACAACATACAATATTTCCTCTAAACATCCCTCTTTTATGAGGATAAACTCTATATTTTGGTAGTACATGTCAGCTCCTTTCATTTTATGTTTGTCTGCACTATATTTTACATTAACAGTGTTACTGGTGCTGCTGTTGATTTTGTTAAATAATTTACAGAATTTAAGGCTGTTCATGAAATGTTTTGTAATACCAGTTTTTACAGCATTATTGTATGGTGGGTTGTTCCATATAACATTTCTCTTCTTAATGTTTTTATGGTTTGGTGAGTGCAACTGCAAGTGTTTGTTTCTTCTTGACATCAGCAACCTAGTAGTGCCTCCCTATCATACACTAAACCTTTGTTGAAGCTGAATTTATTAAAGTCCAATGCGTTTATCCTCTTGCAGATGTTTAGTGATAAATGCTTGATGACATTTAGATTGAATGTGGCTGTACAATAGGGGGCTATTTGATTTCTTGAAGGGTCACATAAATGCAGCACCCTCATTTTCCTTCAAAGTCACTTGCCTCTGACAGAGCATATGTGCAATGAACACTTTTTCCGTATTCTGTCATTGCAACTGCCTCCACATAAACCGATCTTCCCTGAAACCCATGCACAGACAATTAACTACTTGCTGAGAGAGATCAGTGGCTACATTTCACAACAAGAAACCCAATATTGGTGTTAACCCTCTGGACATTATTTCATTAGGTTCGGTTCTGATCTTGCAGAAGCCTCAGCTTTATCTCTTGGCACTTGGCTTCCTTTGATGTGATCCACTCCATTGTAAGCATTTTGTGTAAAGATAACTTCTTCCCCAAACTGCCTTGAAGAACAGTCATGACCTCTGGTTGCTCACCTAAACAAAACAGATTCTCATCTCTAACTGCTTCTGCTTCCCAGAACTAGCTAGACGTGTATTAATCCCTTCCAGGCTGACTTAGATGTCTCTCCCCATGTTGCAATCCTTTCCTTTATTGAACAGCCATATAATTATATGGCTTCAATCACAATTTTCTTACAGACATCAGTTTGGTGGACTATTATCAACCACTTCATTATTACCAGTTTTTGTAGTTCTTGTGTTTTGTAGTCACAGTTTAAGGCCATGCCTGAGCATGTTCTATAAATATTTATATCTATAAATATATTCTAGTCTACAGAATAGCATTGACTTTTACAGGGTTTTTTTCTTCCTTTTTCTTGTGTGAATGATCTCTGATGCATGGTTGGGAACCCAATTTGGTTTTTTATTGCTTTTTTTAATGTTTAATATAACTGATGAGTGAACTAAGCTGCTTGATCTTAATTTTGTAAAGGATTAGCATATTGAGAAAAAATAGACAGGAAAGATCTTGTGTGTGTGTGTTTGTGTGTCTGTGTGTGTGCTTGTGTGTGTGTGTGTGTGTGTGAATTTAACTGCTTGATTATTCTCCAATAGATTACAACTTTAACTTTCACCTTTTCTGGAACTTCATATAATGAACCAATTCCACAACTTCCTATATTCCTTTACATTTCATTTTAGGATCTAACATGAAGTAGTGGCTTTAAATCATTACCTGCAAAAGCAGGAATTAGTAAAAATGTTAGTTCCATTTGAAGGATACCTACTAAATATATACGGGATGTGTGTGTTTATACATAAATGTATGTATATGTACATATTTATATGTCTGTGTCAATGTGTACACACACACACACACACACACACACACACACACACACACACACACACACACGCACACACACACACATATAAGTATATGTAAGTATAAATGTTAGGTTTATGAGTGTGATCATAATCCAAAACCATTGAAAGTGCTTTGTTCTGGCTCAGAACAGATATGGGTTTAGGGTCAGTCTGAAGGTAACACTCTTCTTCTCAGTCTTGATCTGTGTTCATATACACGTATATAAACATATGTCTTTCTGTATATTTATGTTTAGATAGATTGATAGACAGACAGATAAATGTATACATATAACGTATGTATTTAGATATATATCGGTATAAATATCTAGTTATATTTGTGAATATATTATATTGTTTATATGTATATCTACTTGTATGTGTATATTTTAGGTATAAATATATACATACATACATATATATATATAAAATTATTTTTATATTATTACAATATTATAGTGTCATAACAACTAATTAATGTGTCTGATTGGATTCATGCCAATAACCTTCTAGAATTGGAGAGGTAAATAAATAACCATCATATATGGTTGAGTGGAAAAGTTTGGTTTGGTCTCTCTGCTGTTGGTGGCCTGAAAAAGTCTTCTGTTTTATGGGTCTCAGAGTGGTTGTAGAAATCCAGAATAACATTGATAGATAAAAGAATGCAGCCAAAAGAACTGGTTAATAGAACCAAACAAATGAGGTTGTCTCTTAAGGCTGACAGATTTGTGTTTTGGATTTGTCCCGTTGAGCCAATAACCTGAAGTTCACCATTCATCTGACAAAAGTCCACTCTACTTTTAGGTGATGTGGGGGTAAAGAGACAGGTGTAGGGAAAGATGCAGAATGGAGAGAGATGGAGGGAGTCTTTTTTTTTTCTGAAGATGTGGACATGTATTTGCATTAATGTGTGTAAGTGTGTATATATGTGTTGTGTGTGTGGTGGGGAGAATGTTAACTTCTCATTTATGGCAAGGGAAAAGCCAGCTGTTATACTTTTTGGGGTCTGTCTGACCAGCTGGTTAATATGAACTTGAGTTCATGAGGGCAGGAAGAAATAACTCCACTTTTAAAGCTCAGTAGGCCCTTGGGTAGAGAGTGTTCTTTAATATGATCTTTTGGTTTCTGTTAACAGTCAGCACATCTTACTGCTGCTGAAGTAAGGTTTGTGCATGTGCAGTCTTCACCTGATGTTATATTGTGCAGTATTTTCTGCCTATATTTCCATTCATGTCATGATATTGCATCTCTCTTGAATATGACACAAAGATTTGTGGGTGTCTAACTTGGACTTGAAGGAGCCTTCCATGGCACCTGTGTATTTTTGTACATTTGTCACTCTGTTGGGATTCTTTGAGACTGTTTCTGCTTCACATGTGATGGTTTCTGTGTTACATTAACCATTTAGTGGGCTTGTGGTGTTACATCTGAACGAACAGTTTATCTCTATGTTAGATTTGGGCTTATTTGCTAAAATTTTCTTTAAGCTAGGTGCACAGGTAAAAGAGATCCTCAAAGTATCTTATTGAAATTTTTCCTGTATGTATTTGTTGTGGAAAATACTTATCTGATAATCCAAGGAAGATCCTATCTACATCTTTTAACATTCAGGCAAAATGGGGATATAAACCAGATAGCCTTATGGTGGCAGTTTTTCATGTTGGGGTTTAGAGTTAGCTCTATTTATTTTATTTATCTTTTATTCTTATCATTAAACTAGTTAAATACATTCCTTATAAAATTTCTGCTCTTTCTTGGCCATTTTACAGTATTATTATGTAACACTGAAAGAAGTGTTTTAATTCAGTTCACTGTGCATTTTAATCACAAGTTATCTCTAAAATTGGTCGTTATAATGATTTAGATTAAATAATCTCTAATATAATAGATTTACCCACTTTTGATGTATCATTACAAAACTTTACATCTTTTTATATTCTGTAAGCAGAGTAGTTTCAGGTTCAAATATTAGTTGAGTGGAACAATTTGTTTGTACTAATTAGCTATTAATTAGTTATTAATTCATGACACATGAAGTTAGTTATTTTATTCCTATTTTCATATTTTGACTGGAAATGATTCTATATCTATTTTAGTGTGACTGTATGTATATATGTATGACCATATACATGAATATAATTATATATATCACTATGTAATTATATAAATGAATATGCGTGTGTGTGTGTATATATGCATGTATAGTTATATCGTTATATGCACATGGTTACTGATATATATATATATGTGTGTACATATATATGTATATAATGTATATATATATATATATATGTAATGTCTGTGTGTATATATATCTATATATACATATCTGTATGTGTATAAAAATATATATATATATATATATATATATATATATATATATATATACATACATATCTATAGGTGTATATATATATTATTATATATATATAAATATGTATATCCATATATATGTATAAGACCAATCTTTAGATTATAAAGTTATATGTATATTTATATAAGTACCTTGTACATTTTTTTGTTTATGTGTATATGTGAATATATATATTATATATACATGCACACACAGTCCATGGCCTTTGGAGAGTAATCTACAGCTGTGATGTCGAAGAGCTTTTCGTTTCTTGTTGAAATTTTGAATGTATCTGATTTGTTCAACTTTTCTGATTTCAAGTTGTTCTGGGAGGATGATATTAAGGAGTATCGTGATGACGATGATTATAAAGAATATCACGATGACGAAGAGTATCACGAGGATTATAAAGATTATCAGGAGTATCAAGAGGATTATAAAGATTATGATGAGGACTATAATCAGGTATGACTGAATACACTCCAATTACTCTGGCACACCTAAACTGCATCTGGAATTTAAGTTACACCAGTCTGCCTCCATCCTCTTCAACTCTATTATTATCCGAATTTATGCTGTCACAAGTTATCCATATTTATGCACCTACCTCATTTTAAATTGCTTGTGACCCAAGTAGTTGAAAACACTTTTTCTTCAACCAATTTTTGTCACCAGTGTAAGTGCATTGAAAACGTAGTCCATTTTATCATAAACCAGTCGAAAAATCTTTGTAGTCCTTGTCCTTTATTTCTCATTCATTGTAGGTTTGTTTTTGTTTGTTTTTTTTTGTTTTTTTCATCCATTTTGCAAGTATTGCAGTGATTTGTGCTAGTTTCCAAAATATAGTTTTTGTCCCTTTTGCTGTAGCTCTTACAATCAATGAGGAATTTTATCTTATTTTTTCTTCTTTTATTCTGCATGTTGTGGTGGAATTATTTTTCTATAGTTTTTATCATTTACTTATCTCTTCTAGCTAGACCAAATCAAGAAATATGTTCTAACCATATTGTTTTCGTAAAGTTTAGTTAAAGCTATCAACTTGTTAACATTTCAAATCTGGTTCTAAAAAGAAACTGATAATTAAAAACCCAACATGTTTTCATTAAACTTGTAATCTATTTTCTCTGTGTTTACAACCCTTTCTTATGTTGTGCACGGATCAACTATGCATGTTGCTTCATCATCATGGTAAGAAAAATCAACTCGTCATTCAAGTAAGCGAGTATATATATATATATATTTTTTTTTTTTTTTTCCCCCAGTGAATATTCTAATTAATAAATGCTCATTATGAGAACTCTTGATTACTTTTTGAATGTTTGAAGTCCATTTCCCTTTGAGCTTTTGTGCACATCGAACATTTTCTCAGCACATCAACTATTTTGGTCCGCCACTTCTACATTTGATTATAATCACTTTTAATAATATTGCTTACAAAATATTTCTATATTTATAAAGTCACATCACTTATTCAACTCTTCACATATACTCCACATATATTTACACGCATGTGTAGCTGGCTGGGTTCATATATATATATATATATATATATATATATATATATATATATATATACATATATATGCATACACACACATAGACATTTGTACACACACACACAAATATATACACACGTTCATCTACTTGTCTATAGTATAAGATATTTTTGTAATAAAATCAAATCACATCCTTATATCTGAATGTGTGTGTGTGTGTGAGTATGTGTGTGAGTGTGTGTGTGTGTGTGTGTGTGTGTGTGTGTGTGTATATATATATATACATATATATGAACACACACTCACACATAAATGCATATAGAGAGAAATATATAAATGCACACACGTTTAACCACTTGTTTGTAGGCACACACATGCCTATCAATTCCATCTTTGCAGAAAATTAAGAAGCATGACTCTGAAAGCACTTGACACAAATTTCCATTGATTTTATTTAATCTTCGCTTTTTAATTATCCATTCTATTTGTCTCTCATATATACATCAAAACTGCTGTTGATTCTAAAATGATCTGATTTCTTCTTTCTTATGTCTTCTAGGGATATTTCAAATTCTTCATAAGCCACAGATTCTTTATGTCCAATAACATGTCTCATAAACGTCACTGAAATTTGCCTTACAACACAAATTTTCCATTGGCCTTTACACATTTTTTAACAAACTTTTTATGCATTAAAAGCATGTTAATGCAGTAAAACATAAGGATTTAGCATGCTAAACTCTTCACACAAAAATTTCATTCTGGCATTTTTAGCTAAACACACACTTAAGATTTTATTCTAAATGCACTTTTCTTTTCAAAGAATTTTCTGCGACACTTTCTGCTTTTACATTCTTCCCATTGAGATTTCTTGTGTTTCTGAAATAAATTATAAATTCTTCACTTTATTTCTTCTCCAAATTATATAATAAACTTCTAAAACCTTTAATTAAACATTTCTTTCTTAAATACAAGGCCAAATGGAACATGTTCCAAACAATTTAGATCTTCAGTCATAGCAAAAATAATTCTACTAGTTAAGCTGCAGTCATCTTTATTTTTGAACTTCAAGCTTCAATTTTGTAATATTAAGAATTTCATATATTAAAAAGAATTGCTTCTTAATTTTTTATTTTAATTCGGCATTTTTCCCTTAGTTTCACATAGGATTTGTCTACTTTACATTCTAAATATATTTGTAGATCAATTTAATCACTGAGAAATTTTTTCTGATCTTTAGATTACGTGTCTAAGAATAAGTATTATAAATTTTGACTTTATTATTATTATTATTATTATTATTATTATCATTATTATTATTATTCTGCAATGATAATTGATAATTAATTATCCTTGCAGATTAACAGAAATGCCTTATTATATTTCTTTCGACTCTTTACATTTTGAGTTCAAATTCTGCCAATGTCAGTTTTGCCTTTCATCCATTCGAGAATAAAGGGAAGTACAAATCAAATTCTAGAATCGATTTGAGTAACCCCTAACTCCAGAATTGTTGGTCCTGTGCCTAAAATTAGAAACTGTTATTACTACTACTGCTACTACTTATTGTTGTTTTTCATTTTCAACGGCAAGCCCAGTATAGTGGAGGTAAGCTCTTGGTCATCTGAATTTCTAATTACACCTTTTGAGCCATTTTTTCTTTACACTGAGCAATTTTATTTAAATTAAGATAACTTTTTGTGTTTTAAGAATAATTTAAAGTATTTTTAATAATTTAAATAACTTATTAATAAATGATAAAAAAGTAAGAATTTAACATAATGCAATAAATATCAAAATGTTTATATATATTTACACTTAGAATATTTTATTTGTTGTTAAAATTCTTTTGCTTCAGAGAATTTAAAATAGCAAATATAAAGTAATCTGTTTTAATATAAGAGAGAGAAGAAATTATGCCTTATTTGGAATTGTGATATAATGTTCTTTATCAAATTAATTTTCATAACTATTGTACTTATTTCAGTAGATAATACACTAAACATTAACTTTTATTTATGACATGGAGTCAGCATCTAAACAATTTGTTCATTGAATATTTTCTACTTTCAAAGTTTATATTGTCTTAGTGATTCTGTCATCACTACTTTGGCATGCCTGGCAAAGTCTATGTTTTCCTAAGGAGTTCCAATAACATTGAAACATGTTTGGATTGTCTCCTATACTTACCAGTTCATTTCAAATGATAATAATCATTAACTATGGTGGTTCCTCACTGCACCATTATTTCTGGGCTTAATGCTTAATTAACACTTGACTGACCATATTTCTATTGAAATACAATCTCTAGATGTTTCTGTAATGTTGAAAAATAATCTAGAATTTGAATGGGTTTAAGAAAATAAACAACTTAATTGGCAGTGTTCCCTCCCCATCTCTAATTCTGCCTTTATCTTCCAATGGAGATAATTCTGATCTTATTGGATTTTCTACCATGGTTACTAAATTCCAGTGAATTTACATCCTGGTTGGGTAAAGGAAAAATCTCAGGTAGACTAACAGAAGTCAACTTTTATTCAAACTGAGTCCACAGATTCTGTATTATATTATTCTAAAAGACATTATTGCATACAGATATGGGTTAGTGACTATGTAGTTCACAATTACATACATCTGGGTTCAATTCCACTTTACAGTGGCCCCAGGTCAACCAAAGATTGTGAGTGAAATTTGGTTGATGGCAACTAGGCACAAGTTGTGTGTCAGTCATTGATGTAAACATTGGCAAAAGCTAGTGCTGTTTGGATGAAGTCCTTTCCAATATTTATTCTACACCAACTTATGTACATTCTCATTTACTACTGCCTCTAAAAATACAGTGAACGAATGATTGAATCCATTGGAAACCTCTAATTAACAACCTGTAATTCTTTTACTAATTTAATATACAAAATAAATAACAGGTGGGGTATTTAATTGTTTTAGGTATGTTAGAAAATTGCATTTGTTTTAAATTCAAGTTATATAATTTTATTATTCCACTTTACCGCAAAATACATTAAAACTCTCTCACTCTAAATATTTAGTTTGTAAAGTTTTCAATCATTGGAGTAATAATAATAGTAATAATGATTTTTTAAATAATATTCCTTGATAATTTGTTCAATTAAAATTGAGATAGACTGTCATTTTATGTATCAATTATTTAGATCTTAGATTAATTGTAAAATTAAAAAAGGATTCAATCCAAGAACTCATTTAGATTATGTAAAATGACAAAAATAAACAATAGAATTAGAGTGAAAAATATTTTGCCCATCTTCATCTAAAATCTATGCAAATGAAAATAAATTAGAAATGATTTTAAAAATTATTTTTATACCAACTAATTATCTCTTCTAATTTCAGCTTTATTAATATCCATTTTTTTTAATTACATCATTTTCTGTTGAAATATATTTTGTTTATAATGAACTTAGATTCGTGTAAATTTCACTTCATAATAAACTTGTTGCTATTTTATTCCTCTATAGTGTAATGCCAGTCTTTTCCCATATTAATTTAACTAATTAATTTTGTACATAATGAATGCACATTTTATTATTTCTATCATAATTACTATTTTGTTAATTATATAAATAGTTAGAATCTAGCCTGTTTTCCATAATGAATCATTTTAAAATAATCAAGACATAACCTTTAAACATTTTCCAAATAATTTTAGAATTTAAAAAAAGGATTTTGCTCATAGTTCAAATGTTATTGACTTAAAAAGATACCTCAGAATAAAGATTTTTCATTAATTAATCTACAAGACAATGTGTTTAACATATAACCAATAAATTGGTGAGAAAATTTCTTGCAATTTATTAGATATGAATAATTAAAGAACAAAGAAAATTTTTAGAATTTAGCTTTGTAATTACTTAATAATCTTTGGCTCATTCTATTAAGTATTTCAGCATGTACTATACTAATGTTTTCTGTGTAGCTGGTGTCCTCAAGTATTTTTCAGTACCTGTTAGAGTAGGCTGATGAGATTTAATAAAATTGAAACATGTCCTCTGTTAACAACAAACTGCCAAAAATCAGACTTCCTTCCTACTGCAATCATTTCTTTCTTCATCAAAATTAATCATCAACATAATGATTTTTCTCTTCATTAACAATTTAATTAATTAAAATTTGTCTCATTTTATAAACTAGGCTAGTAATTACTTTACAATTTATAACTATTTGATCTTTATAAACATTCTCAAAGTTTTCACTTTGATCATTTTTCCTTTAATTGAAATATTTAGGAAAAATTTCATTCAAAGGAAACTCTAATTCCACTGTTTATACTAGTTTATATCATATATATATATATATATATATATATATATATAAAACAATATGAAGAATAAGATTTATTTATGTAACATGTTTTCAAAGAATTACTTTTGATATTAATTAATCTTATTAGTAAATTGGCAGAATTAATAGAATGATGGACAGAATGTTTTGCTGTAATTATTTAGTTTCTAAGTTCAAACATCATCAAGTTAATTTTGTCCTTTATCCATCCAAGCTTGATGAAACAAACTACCAGTTATATAGTGGGGGATCAACCTAGCCTTCTTCAAACCTGTGTCTTTATGCCTAAGTGAGAAATGAATATATCAATCTTGATGGTGGATTGGCAGAAGAGTGATGGATGAAATGCCTTGTGGTATTCAGTTGCCTACCTAGAGGCTTTATGTTCATTTCTCACCAAGGTCACCTTTACCTTTTATACATCTACAGTAGATACTATAAGTACAGGTCATGTATAAGGGTCAGTCTAATTTTCTTATTTTTGTCCCCTTCATTTCAGGTCTTCTGATATCTATTTTTCTTGTTAATATGAAAATCCAACATTATTATGGTTTTACTCATCATCTTGATAATCCTCTCAATTTGTAACTCTAACATTGTTAACGCCAAAACTATGATTACTTTTTCCATTTCTTAATTGGAGGCAAACTTTCTAACTGTATTGTATGGATGTCGTTTGTACTTCTTGTGTTCCTTAATTAGATCGAGACTCAGGAGTTTGAACCCTGCACCAAGTATCATAAGATTCCAGTTCATTCTCCTTGCCTTAGATTAAATGGACAACAGTTTCGCTTTCAGCAGGTATGGATGTGACACAATTTCTTCAAGGAATTTCAGAATTTCATTTAGATTATTGTCCGTGACATTTCAATAAGAATGTTCTTTAATATTATCCTTTGTGTTCTGAGTTCAAATCCCATCCATGATGACAGGACTTTCCAAAGTCTTCATGCCTAGCCATAGAACTTTCCAAAGTCTACATCCTAAACATTAATGTTTCCAAACACTCCTCAACTCACAGACTAATATTTCCGAGAAACAGTAAAAACTTGCACATTATTGTATAGCAAAAGATTTGGACACCAAATCTGTAACTCATGCAGTAAGTTATAGATTTGTAGTTGAAATCCCATCAGTGACCCAGAATGCTAGAGATTTGTGGTTCAATCCTACTGCACTTTCCTCTCTCAAAATTGGTTCTTATAATGTCTAATATCATTTGTATTAATATCAGCAATTTTAATACGTAAATGTATTAGTTTGTTTTATTTGCACACACACACACACACACACACACACACACACACACAAGAAACTGATGCAGATTCCCCAAATCCAATCTATTGTGGCACAGTGAAGATTTGTAA
Organism: Octopus bimaculoides; assembly: GCF_046866305.1. Lineage (NCBI taxonomy): Eukaryota > Metazoa > Mollusca > Cephalopoda > Octopoda > Octopodidae > Octopus > Octopus bimaculoides. The sequence continues at coordinate 294,615 of NC_142948.1, read as the reverse complement.
AACATTCCAAAAATGTGAATAGATATACACACTTGGATGTATGCATCAACAATTCAAGCAACACATATTTATAAACACTAGGATCTCTCATAACTCAAAAAGTCTTCTAGCTTTGTTAGATACAAGCTTGAACTCTCTCCAGGAGAACCTACATAAAACTCAAAGAAAACTCATACATGCATATACTTAAATAAATGAGTGTGTATAGTATTTATATATATATATATATATATATATATATATATATATATATATATATATATATATATATATATATATCTTTGGGCTGCAAATTCATTTCACAATTTATATGGTTGTTCAATGAAACAAACTTGCAGCCTGTAAGATATTTATCCCTATAAAGTATGTATGTTTGTACATATATATTGGAATACATATGTGTAGCTGTTTGTGTGTACATTTAATATTAATGTATATATATTTTTGTGTGTATGTGTATATAAATGTTTGTATGTAATTTTATGCAATTTGTTTCCATGTTAATTGAAGTGTTATAATTAGGTAGAAAAACAGTAGGATTCTACTTTGATTTAAAAAACTCAGAATCCAACTTTAATTAACACATATAGGATCCTACCTTAATTAACAGCCATAAGATTTGGCATTAATTGATGTGTTTGTCTTGATTTGAGAGTTTTATAGTTTATGATTCTAAAACAGCACATTATATCAGGAAGTAAAGATGGAAACTGAAAACCGTCTTGGAAATATCAGGTGAGACTTGAGGTTCTCACTTTTAATGTTGACATTTCTTTCTTCTCTAAGTTTACAGTATAGAATACTTATTCAAGACATTCTTTCAGTTTTAAAAGACTGTAAACATACAGTTTGAAGGACTGAGTCATTCTAGGAGAGAGAGAGGGAGGAGGGATATTTTTTATTATGGTGATTGTTTCTGTTGCAATTGTGAATTGCTGAAGTACAACTCTATACAAATAGGTTTTGAGCTGCTTATGATTTTAGCTACTCTTGATATATGAAGAATAAAGGAAACCTGTGATAAAATTGTTGATATCAGAAAACCTTTGATGAAATATTTAGCTCAGTTCAAAGAATGCCAAAGGATTGAGTTACAGAGCCAACTAATTCATGTGAAAATGTTTAAAATGTTAAGCCATTTCTTTTTTACATAATATCAAGATTGATGAATCGGAAATCAATGTAGATGAAATTTTAGAAGTGGTTAACCTTGCTAACAGCAATACACTTACTTGTGATGGCAATATTTTTTCTAAAGAGCAATATCTTTGATAATGCAAGGATTTGAACTCATAACATGTGGGTCAATACCAGCTAAATTACTCACCAATGTACTCATACATATTGATCTTTTATTAAAACAAATTTAAGTATGCTATACATTATTCTAAAGTTAAACAGCAATTCATTTATTCACATCAAATATAGCTTACACTCTTCTGCTTAATATGAAATTTGATTTGTTTTCATTACCTTTAGCTTTTAGTTATATATATATCTATAATTTACACAATTTCATTTTTATTTGTGTGTGTATATATATATATACATACATACACACAAACACACACATGTATACTTACACAGTTATTGAAATATTTCATGTAAACTCACAAACTCATTGAAGCATAAATACATATTCATATGATTTTGATCTTTATTATTTTTGTAAGGCTTGTAACACAAAAACAGATATTTCAAATGTTGAATACATAAATATTAAAACCATGATAGAAATTTTTTAAATGTTTCTTCATATTCCAAGTAAACTCCACTGGTCACATTCTTTCCTTTTAAATTCAATAACATTCAGTGACATAAATGTATAGTTTGTCAATGTTGCTAGGTTTATATACACATAACAGTTGTGTATAATACATATAGTACGTTTGATACACAGACATTTCCTAGAGATTGTTGTCTATTATAGGTTACATTGTTTGTCATTAGTACCTGGGAACAGCGTTGTTGAAAATCCCCAGGCCAGCTCTGCATTAAGCCACAGACATGTTAGACAAAGGTAGTTAATTTAATGAAAGCTCTGGCTATTGTTTCTGTTAACTGTGAAATCTGTTGTTCTTGGATTTGTCCTCATTCTGAAGCAGAGAAAAAGTTTACTGCATGACAGCTGGAGTAATGAATGACAATTATAGTTA
>NC_142948.1:247459-282459 GCF_046866305.1 Octopus bimaculoides | reverse complement strand
TTCAAAATATTCTCATATATAAATGTTGCATATCACTGGGGTTGTTCCTGGATTAAGAAGTTGCTTTACCAAATTCTCTCTTACATATTCTTGTCACTGTACTGGCACCAATAAATACAGACAGGTGTGCAGGTGGGAGTTTGGCATTAGAATGATTTGTATTTCTCATGTGGAATCTCATATAAATCTGCTCTAGGGACCACTCACAGCTGGTGCCATTGACTTTTGGCTCTGCAATTATCTAAAAACCAGTTTCAATCATCTTCAAAATTGTCTTGATTTTCGATAGTCTCTGGTCTGTTCCATAAGTCTGACTGTCAACATTAGATGGCAAGTCGTGCTGCTACAGATTACACAGCCCCAAAATGTGTTTCCTTAATACTGGTTACCTCCCCCCCCCTGCTAAAGTCATCTTTCTAATGAAATTTCACCGCTAAATTCACTCCAATCATTGATTAAAGTAGGATTGACTTATTACAGTTGTTCACAGATGTACAGAGATAGAGATCTGTTATACACTGTACCTTGTCACAAATACTCACATATACACCCATTATATATAGCCATTTGTTTGTTTTTCTCTCCAAGAAATATTGTTGAATATTTTTGAAGTGATTGCGTTTGTGTGTCAGTTTGACTGTAGGATATTAAACACACTATTACCTATGTCCACAAATGACTGATAAATAGAAACAAAACACAAAACTGCCACATTGCAGAAAAGTGATGGGCAGAATTCTACGTGTATCAATCATGGTGCTGAACTTTCCTATCTCTGTCTTCTGCACAGTTTGTCTGATCTCAGACGCTATGGTTTCTGCATAGTTTGTGTCAGGTAAATCACTGGGAAACAAGCTTTTCCTATAGTTCTGAATTCATGTTGAAGTCTTTTAGGCCTTCACAGTGTTGTTGTAGGTTTATACTTCTGACAGAGAAAAACATTTGCCATGACACACAACTTACAATTTAGAAGGTATTTCACATCTATTCTGGCAATGGGATCAAACCCATGTAACTGACCCCTACATAAGAATGTATGGATGCTGGCCAACAACGTTTTATTGATCACTTCACTCCTTTAGTCTCTATACAATGCGCGTTACCTAAAAGATTCTTTACTAAAAATATTCCCATCATAAACCATTTTTCTTAAATCATTTTGGAATTTCATGGTTTAATTTTCGTTCTATGATTTTTCTTTATCTCTCTAAACACTGTATTTCCTCTCTCTCTCTCTCTCTCTCTCTCTCACTATATATATATATGTGTGTGTGTGTGTGTGTGTGTGTGTGTGTGTGTGTGTGTGTGTGTCTCACTGTCTTCTATCTCCTCTATACAATATACTTTATCTCTTTCTGTTTCTTTTTCTTCTCTCTTTTCCTAAAGTTTTTCTTTTCTGCTTGTTCTTGCCTTATCTCTAATCAAAACTATTTTTTTTTTTTCTTGATTTGACTTTTGCCAATATTTCAAGCAAAGCTTCTGTTGAATGTTTTTGAAGCCATTTAAAAGCTAAAAGCACTGTAATAACCGTTCTTTTTCAATTTATCTTGCACTGATAGCATTCTATAACACTTGGCCTACTAATTCTATCTTCCGTTTAAAACTTCTTCTCTTTTACTCTGTTTTCTATAATTATTCAATGTTTTAATCCACAAAATGTGACATTTTTATGATAAATAATTTTATTATATGAAATATTTCTATTTATTGTAATGAGTCTACACCTTCTTAATTAGATCAACCCTTTGTTTTTCTCTAACATTAGAAAACATTTTAACTCTGGAGTGAAGCTACAGAATTTACTTTTTAGAATTAATTTGTTACTGAAATATTTTATTTTTCTGTAAATTTTTTTTTTTTAATTTGTTTTTTGGTTTTCTTTGCTCAACCTTCAATTTGTACGTTTTATTTATTTATTTTCTATTTCTTTTGCATCTTAATTTTATTATTTTTACTTTCGTCTAGTTTATAATGCTTCAATTTCGTTATTAAGCATTTCATTGAAAGGAAGTTTATTTCTGAAATTCATAGAAACTCACCAAAATTTCAATAATGTGACACAACTTCCTCAAATCTACAGCTAAAACATGCATTTGTGTAAAAGACATCAATTTTATTGAATTTTTCCCAATCAAAGTTACTTCTCTGAAAATATAAAAAAAAGACAGATATTTTTGGATTTATATAGTTCTAACATTATCAAACTATTATCTCCTCTTTTGTTTTTCTCTTCTATTTTGGCTCATTCTTTATCTTTGCCTCCAAACTAAAAGAGTTAAAATATTTTTACAGACTTTTTAATGTTTCTTTAACTTAATTTTTCAAAAGAAAACATTGTGTCTGCTCCTACACAAATTTTAGTATGGTTGGTTATTTTATATTTTATCACTTATGACAATTTAGAAAAGCCTGCAACATATATATATATATATATATATATATATATATATATATATGCGCATGCTCACACACATACACACACACACATGCAGGTGGCATCAAAAGGTTCTTGGACTAGTTGTGTTCAATAACAAATAACTAATTTACCTCTAAGTTTTAACCTTATTTCCTTCAAAATAGTCACCTTGCACAGCACTACACCCGTCCCAGCGTTCCTGCCACTTTTAGAATCTGGCCTGGAAGTTGTTTTCCACAAACAAATCAAGGTCCTTCAGCGATTTGCTCTTGATCTTTACAAAGATGTTAAAAACAGCAACCTCTTAGTTGCATTTTCATCTTGTGGAAGAGATTGAAGTCTGCAGGTGCTAAATTTGTTGAATAGGGTGGGATGCAGAAGCCAATATGTTGTTTTTGGCAAGAACCCCACAAATTAGAGCAGCTCCATGATAGGGTGCATTGTCATCAGGAAGAATCCAATTCTTCATGCTCTCCACAGATCCAGTCACTTTCACCAAAAGTCTTCCTCCCTCAAATTCTTCAAAACATCACAGTAGAATTCTCAACGGATGGTCTGGCTCTGGGCAACAAATCTTCGATGTACAATACTTTGGATGTCACAAAAAAACAATGAGCATGCTCTTGATTGAGCTGCGGCTCTGCCGTGCCTTTTGAAGCGCCATACGACCCATTGCTTCATTGCCATAAACTTGCTAAAGCATGTTCAATGTTTCTGTAGCAGACTTCCAAGTTTAATTCAAAATTTTACATTGCCTCTTTGTTTGAACTTTCCGTTCATGACAAAAGTTGTAGACTACAGCAAATATATGATCACAAAACACAAATTTCACAACTTGCAAAGTAAACAGCAATGTCACTCAGCACACTGCATCATGAAGGTCACTGCTAGCTCTCACTGCACACACAACTGTGTACTACCATCTGTTAGTGTACTACAGATCAAGTCTGGAAACTTTTTGATACCATCTCATACATACATACATGAATGTGTGTGTGTATACACATTCACACACAATATTTATACATTTATTTTTATCTTAGACCTTGCACTTACAAGTATGATCTGGTAACATGTACCATACTTTCACTAATAGTTTAAGGGGCCTGTGTAGTCACAAGCAGATATAGAGGCCATGTTGGCAACTTTTGGCCCAGCACAGAACATCAAGGATGTGACAGCAGGAAGGAGAGAGGGCTTCCCCAGCAGGTATTTATTTTAGCTGAGTAGGGTGGAGCAACATGACACAACAGGCCACCCAGTCCAAGAATCGAACCCATGACATTATGATTATGAAACCCCAACACATCTTAGAATAAAAGATGTTCTTCTACTATTTACTTCAAATTGAAACTCCAGCAATGGTTTTCTGTGCAATTTATTTATTGAAAAACCACATTGTAAATCAATCCCAAAAGCCAGGTTCTGATAAATGGTGCATTAGAGGAGTTTAGAAATCTGTGGAATGAGTACAAAACTTACATTAAATAATAAATAGCTAACTCAAATTTCTGATAGGATATAAGGAGGATAGCTGATTCCCAGTTGATTCCCAGTTTGAATTTTCGCCTTTTTTATGATTGTGACTGAACTATTTAGAAAATAAGATGCTGCATGAAGAAGTTAAACCAAACTGTGTGCATTTCAAAACATTTAACTAATCTACACTTTTTCAAAAGGAACATTAACAGCATTGCTTCACTAGTTTTGGAAGTGGAATGGCTATGAAAGTTACAACTTAGTCCCTTCTTCCAAACTATTGTTTAAACACTGTTAATTTTATTACTTTATTGGTCTGAATTCTTTATACGTGGCAATATGTCAAAGATAACTGCATCATGTGTCTCTTGATTAAAATCAAAAATTGGCAACATGTGGGGGAATGGCCTACAAGTAAACTACATGTTCTCAGTGGGCCTCAGAATGGTTCAAATTGAATGTATTTGTGGATTGTTGAGTATCAATGTCTTTGAGGCTGTCTTTTGTGTTATGATTTAATTTTCACTTCCATAAGCATTGCCACTAATGGAAATGGGGTGGGAACAAGGCCATATTTGTATGTAAAATATGATATCTCTGGCCATTACAAAAGAAAGTTGTTGATCTTTGATTGAAGTCTTTTACATTTATTCTCAAGAAAAAAAAAGAACACTTTTAACTTAAGTTGTTTAAGTTTACCCAGTTATAGATTTAAGATCTAAATGATAGTTTAATTCAGTTCTTCTTCAAATAAACTATTTATATATATATGTATTGAAAAAACAGAGCTAATCCACTTCATCTCCACCGGCACCTGAACCTTGAGGAACTTTTACAGATTTCATTCTGTTGAAAGCATTTGGATCAGGTATCTTCTACAAAAGTATCAACACTGCTGGAGGCCCTGTTAAAACATTGTTTCTAGCCTTCCTCCTCTGATTAAAAGCCAAACATTTTATTTCTTTAAATATCAAATACACAGTGAGCAATCTCTTGAAATACAGTTTTATTCAACCTCTGATATTAGACTACATTTGTGAGCAGTGCTTTCTGTATTCACACTTCTAATGATTAAAGTGTCATACAATATACAGTATGGTATAAAGCACAATAAAACACTTCTGTTTTATGTTTGATCCCATTTAAAAAATTTTAATACTGTTATTTATCACCCAATTCCATATAGTTAAAAGATAAACCGGCTCTGATGCTTAAATCTACTCTAGTATTTTACCATGGTATAAAGCAATTCTCTTCTTATTAACAGCCATATAACTTAATGACAGTCATTCAGATGTAAACACTTTACAATTAATTTATTCTCATTTCCATATTTTATTCAAAATATTTTGATAATTTCTCTTATGAAATAAGGCAGAGAATAATCTGCAACTTTAATTTAGTTTTGTCCAACAAAAAGTGAAGCAATTATCTAATCATTAATTTTCTATTCTAAGAATTTAAATAATTTATTATAATTCATTAATTCTTGTGCAAAATATCATTATTAGAATTAGTTATGAATCTTAAAAATATTCATCAATATTTAATAAAATAAACACTTCTAAGATAACAGAAGTTAAATGTTTCCAGCTGAAACTGAAATAACATTTAACCATTCAATATACATACATATATATATGTATATATATGTTTGTGTGGTTAAAAAATTTATTCCACAAATATATGGTTTCTGGTTCAGTTCCATTATGTGGCACCTTGGACAAGTATTTTCTACCATAGCCTTGACTCAACCAAAACATTGTAAAATTTGGTAGAAAGAAATTGTATGGAAGCTTGTAGGAGGCTTGAGTGGTTGACTTAGTCTGTTGTCCAGTCTGAACCCGCTCCTGAGTTCCAGAAGTGTCTTTGGTGGAGTTTTTTCCATTGCAAGCATCCACATCAGGTGTAGGGATAACTTCCTCATATACTTTCTAATGACAACACAATCAGCCCCTTTTAAGGTTACAGCTACTGTCATTCATCATTGACTAAGCTGCAAAAATAAATAAAATGGGCTTTAATTTAAACTTAAATTTTCTCGTAAAACGTCATTTTTTAAAATGAATTATTTGTTTTATTTTGTTTTCTCCTGATTTATACATATTATTATTATTATTATTATTATTATTATTATTATTATTATTATTATTATTATTATCATTATTAAAGCAGAATTATTAGCATGCTGAACAAAATGCTTAGCAGCATTTCGTCCATCTTCAAGTTCTGAGTTCAAATTTCACTGAGGTCGACTTTAACTTTCATCCTTTCAGGGTTGATAAAATAAGTACCAGTCAAGTACTGGGGGTCAATGTAATCGACCAGCCTTCTTCCCCCTTCCCCCAAATCTCAGGCCTTTTGCCTATAGTAGAAAGGATTATTATTATTATGATTATTATTATTATTCAAAATGCTTTATAGTTAATGCAACTTTTTTTCTCCTCTTTAATATAACTCAGTCTTGTCTTTTCTGTCATTTGTTGTTAAATGTGTTGTTTATTAACATTGAAAATATCAGCTATTATTATTATTATTGTTGTTATTATTACCCGTATCATTATTAAATGTAATAATTAGCTGTTTTATGGTGACATGGAAGTGTAATAAGTAGTACAATCATAATTTTATGGTAGTTAATAAAACTAGCATATGATCAAACTGTCTTCCATGGCAAAGGAAATTGAGCAGCCGGAATTAAATGTCTTTGCTTCATATGTAATGAGATGTCTTTAGAGATAGAGTTTATCGAAATAACAGGTTTGTTTTGTGGCATCATCATAACATCAACTTGTCGATATCTACATGGTTCACACAGAATTTCTTGAGGCAGTTTTTCTATGGCTGGATGCCCTTTCTGTCACCAACCCCCACTGGTTTCCAAGTGAGGTAATATTTCCTCCCATGACCAGATATGTTTTAAACAGAAGACTTGAAAGGAATAACATCTCCTATATGATGGTGAAGTTTATTTTCAACCATCTCATGATGTCACGACAAGGATTCACACACAAACGTACACATGGTGAGATTCTTTCAGTTTCTGTCTTTTGTCTACCAAATCCACTCACAGGGCTTTGGTTAGCCCATGGCTGTAGTAGAAAACACATTCCCAAGTTACTGTGTAGTAGGACCGAACCTGAAATCTTATGGTTGGGAAGCAAGGTAGGAATAATGTTTTAATGATTTTCCTATTGAGTTGCTATCACAGCAAAATACTGTTCAGCCAAAGCTGAACAGATATCTCTGCATAGTCACTTAGTCTGCTAGAAACAGCAGCTGAATTCCCTCAAATCATACCCTACCGTCCTAGAAGACTGACATGTTAGTTGTGGTACAGGGTTCCCTGCTCATTGGGAAGAGACAGAATTGTCATGGTTGGAATGCCGTAGCTCCTAGATCTGTCCAGTCAGGGATGTCTGAGTTAAGCAACAACAGCATTCTTCCTTCATCTTCATTTTGCATCTTTTTTGTGATATTTTTGTTTTCTAGTTTGAAAGCTTACCTCAAACTTATTTAATGTGATATCATAATAGTATTTCCCCCCTTTCTCTCTCTCTCTTTGTAGATCTTAACAATTATATTTTAATCTTAATTAAGAGCAACATCTAATTAGTTTTGTGTCATTTATAACAAAAACTCTGACTTTGGTGCATCACTAATGTCAAGTGGGGTAAATCAAAAAGCTTGTGCTTTATAAACAATGTCCTTTGAGATGTTTGCTCTTCCTCAAGGTGCAGATACTCAATTTCTACTGTTAAGACCATTGGTGAACCAAATGTTTGTTGTGTTATTGGATGGGAGGCAGCTGTAATGAATGAAATTATTGTTCACTGATTGCAATAATTATCTAAATATAGAATCAATATACGTCACACTCTTTCTAAAGATGTTGATTGTTGTTAATATTAAAGAGGGAAAGGGTTTGACAGATCCCTGTGGTGCTCCTTTTCCTGATGAATTGGCAGTGAGGGCTTCTGCACAACCTGCTGCAATTTGGAAATCGGTGATGTCAACTCCCACAACGAGATACAATGGAATCTTAATGTGTTTTCAATGGCACAACAATGCACCATAACAACAATGGACTATAATAACTGTTCTAATTTAATCATCCATCGTCTGAATATATATATTCATACGTTTGCATTTTATATCTAAAGATACCAAAGAGCAGGGTTCTTACAATAGGGATCCTCTATCAAAGCTATTCCAAAGTTTGCAGCACTGCCCCACAGTTGGAGAGCCATGCTACCATTTATTGAGTGTCCCCCATAGTTCCGTCAACTGGTCGCAACTGTTTAGATATCGCTACAGTATTTTTAATAAAGCATGAAATTAAGTCACATTTAAAGCTGACAATATATAAACAACACATTTAACTTTGCAATTTTTTAATAATTTTTTTATTTAAATATCATTCTTTAGAATGATTTGTGATTTCAAATTGCAATATAAAATGTCAATGTTTTTTCCTTTTATTTCTCAAATCTCACACTCTCTTTCTCTCCCTTTCCTTCTCTCTCTATCTCTCTCTCTCTCTCTCTCTCTCTCTCTTAGCGTCCACCGTCATTCTTCCAGCGGATAATTGGTGTCATGAGGACCCCATCTGCTCGTTCAAGCCAGAGTATTGATTCAGAACATTCTGACAATGAAACAGAAGGAGGTCACAAGTAAGTCTCAGTCTTTCTACTACTTCTACTACCACTACACACATGCACACACACACAGGGTAACACTTTATTACATTATGTTGCACAGCTCCAACTCATCAGTAACCTCACACATCTAACTTTCCACATAAGACATACTATATACATACATATATATATATATATATATATATATATATATATATATATATATATATATATACACACACACACACACACACACATACAGTGTATGCTTAAACTGCATTATGAAATATGATTGAATAACCTGTTTAGAATTAAGGTTTCTTTTCCAAGCTGTTTGACTTTATAAATGTAAACATACAATAATACTAAATTCCAAATGTTCCACCCTTTCTGCTTCCATGTACAGTTTAGATAAGGGGTTATCAAGTACATGGCACTGTTGTTTTATTAGTTTTGATCTCACTGTTTTAATTTTTCAAATTCCCATCAATTTCTGTTCGTGGTTCATGCTGGAGCATGGTCTGTCATAGTCTTTCTCCTGATTTGGAGGAGTTATTGCCTTTCTGGGTGGGTCACAGACCATGTTTCATTCACACACACACCAGTTCTGGTATAGTCTCTATGGCTGGGTGCCCTCCTTATCGCCTACTGGCTGCATGTCATGATATCAGTACTAGAAGTTGCCTTGTTCTTGGCAAGTATCTAAGAGTTGTCTTAATCCATTCAAGAAGGTAAATGGAAGAGAGAGACCCTTGAGTGAGAGAAGAGAGACAATGATGCCAGGGAAAGAGTGATAGGGGCAAGAGTGTGTTAGTGAGGTTATAATGGAAAAGCGACACTGATTTGTAGACATCAAAGATTAAATAATCCTCATCATGAGAGGAGAGAAGACAATGATCAGAGGAAGAAGAGAAGATAGAAAAGGGAGAAATAGAAGTTAGAAAATGTTGGAGTGAAGGCAGGGGAAATATATATATTAAGCTAATTATTTTCCTTTATCTTAATACTGGTTTCCTCTGTTTTCAGTGTCGATAGAAACCATGATAAAACAACCTGGCAGCGTTCATTCAGTTTCCTTCGCCGTGGCAGTAGTCGACGTAAGAAAGATAACTCTGTACAAAAAAGTGAAACTGCCAGCTTACAGGTATGCTTCATCTTCTTTTTTGCAGGAACCTAGTCTCTGCTGGTAAGGTCGACAATAACTTTCACTTTCTTTCTCTTTTTCTCATCTCTTTCTTTCTCTCTTTTGTCACACATTTATTTTCACCTTGACAATGCTTTACCTGTTATTTTTTATTGATGTTCTTTTTTTTTTTATTCAAATATGTCAACATGTTGGGTTATTTATCAGATTCTCTCAATTTATTACTAGTCTTCTTAACTAATTTTAAAAATGAAATTTTATATCATTTAATTTTGAAATTTTTACATTTGAAATCTAATCATTGGATTGTGTTTTTAATCATTGACCTAATCTACATCCTATTTTTGTTTTTCTGTTTTTCTTGTTTGTTGACTTCTCAGGTAGTGTATGATTTAATATTTCCCCAGGTAGTGAATGTCCCTGCACGCTGAACAACATCAAATCCTTCTATTTTTTTTTTTTTTTTAATTTTATTAGAATGTTGTTAGATTTTATAAGAAAGGAAATTACATAGATTTGATCTTTCGACTTGGATTAGTAGTTTGTGTGTCATCTCTTTTCAAAGTTTTATCTGTCTTCAACATATTCTGGTGAAGGAATTTTTCTCTCATAACTCATACATTTGATCACAAACCTTAAGAAAATCTTCTACTAAATATTCTGTTTTATAAGTTTGCTTCCCAATATTTTTTCTCTCTCTCTTCCATCATCTCTTCAGCACCAGAGAAATATATTCAAGTTTATTGAAAAACTTAACATTCTAGAATATTTATATGATGTCTACATTGAATATTAATGACTTGTATCCAATAATTAGGGTTAAATATTTATGTTTCTTTTAAATTATCCCTTAATATCAATTTGTTTCAATAAGTTCTTATCAATATTTTGATATTTTACTCTAAACAAATGCATATCTTTAACCATAACCTATGACATTTCAGCTCTTGAAAATTGGAGCAACAACAATAATAATAATAATCTTCCTACTATTGGCATGAGGCCTGAAATTTTGGGGAAGGAGACTTGGGTAGGTCAAGTATATCAACTCCAGTGGTCAGCTGGTATTTATATTATCAAACTTGAAAGGAACTTAGGACATAAAGAGCCAGAATATAATAATAATAATAATAATAATTTCACGTCTGCTTTCCATGCTGGCATGGGTTAGACAATGTGACAGGGAACTGGCAAGCTTCAGAGCTGTGTTGAACTCCAGTGTTGTTTTTGGCATGGTTTCTGTGGCTGGATGCCCTTTCTAACACTATAATAATAATAATAATAATAATAATAATAATAATAATCCTACTATGGGCACAAAGCCTGAAATTTGGGGGAGGGGGATAGTCAATTATATTGACTCCAGTACTCATCTGGTACTTATTTTATCGGCCTCAAAAGATAAAAGGCAAAGTCAACCTCAGCAGGATTTGAACTCGGAATAATAATCCTTTTTTGTATTAACCACAAGGTCTCACTTGTACAGTACAAAATTGTGATCTAAAAGAGCTACAAAACCTGTAACTATATACATACGTGTAATAAAGTGAGGACGAATCAGTGTTCAATGGCTCCATGCCTGGGATGAAAGTGAATGAACCGCGAATTGGGACTTAACTCCGAAGCAATATTTGGATGAAGATGCGGAACCAACTGATGCACACCTGTCCCCTAGTGAGAATCAGGATCATGGTCCCCAACATACAGAAATGTGAAAGGAACAGGCCCAACTTATGGGTAGTCAGAGCTTTGCAGTCTTGATTGACTCCTTTGCCAAACCAACAGGTGAGAAAAGGTGAGTAGCTGGTGCCTTCAAATGACCAGTGCCCTGGGTAGGCTGTACTAATTAGCCTTGGGTGGCAAGCAGCCTACGAGAAGGAACACTGAGTTCAAAACCAGGGGAGCAAGGACCCTGCCACTTTGGCAGACTACCTTGATAGAGATGGTCTCTTGATAAAAAAAATACCAGTTGGTATTAACCTAAAAACACACCTCATTTGTGAATGAAAATACCAAGCAAAATAAATGACGATAATGGTGTAGGTGCCACACCTGGCAGGTGGGCCCGGTCATAATCCAACAGCTGCTAACCACACTACTAGACATAGTCTTTGTACTGGTCAATATGCTTGCAAGCAAGTGGTCTGTTGCTATAGTGCACCCATTATTATTATTATTATTATTGTAGCAAGCTGGCAGAATTGTTAGCACATCAGACAAAATGCTCCATAGCATCTCTTCCAGTTCTTTATGTTCTGAGTTTATTCCACTGAGATTGACTTAGCGTTTCATCCTTTCACAGTCAATACAATAGATCCCAACTGAGTACTGAGGTTGTTGTAACTGACTAACCCTAAAACTGCTGACTTTCTACCAAAATTATTATTCATCATCCTTTCAGGATCAATAAAACTAGTCGAGCATTTGAATCAGTGTAATCGACTTGCCCCCTCCCCTCAAACTTGTTGGCTCTATGCCAAAATTTGAAACCATCATTATTATTATTATTATTATTACTATTATCATCATCATAATCATTATTAATATTATTATTGAGGATGCTGAGTTGGCAGAATTGTTAAAATGCTGTGAAAAATCCTTTGAGGTATTTGTTCCGGCTCTTTACATTCTGAGTTCAGATCTTATCAAAAGCAAACTTGTCTTTCATCCTTTTGGGACCAACAAAACACCACTCAAGTAATGAGTCACCAAGTAACTCCTCCCCACCGAATTTTGGGTCTTGTGCCTGTTGGAAACAATTATCATTATTATTATTATTATTATTATTATTATTATTATTATTATTATTATTATTATCAATAAGTATTTAACTTTATTTAAATCTCTCTCTAATAAATCCTAATGTGTAACAAATAACTTTATATTTTAATTTCAATAATTTTGATTTTATAATTTTTCAACAAAGTAGTTTATTAAGAATATCAAGAATCATGTCTTATCATTTTCTGACATTTTTCATAGGCATTTATATTATGATTGCTTTCATTTCTTTTTCATACTAATAAAAAAACAAACAAACTTTATCTAGAAACTAAATCTGACTAAAACTTCATTAATTAGAAGATATTCAAGTCGAAAGATCTTTGTTACAAAACTCTACTGAAGTGTCATTTATAAGAAAGCAATCTCTATTTTCTTCACTTTATATACCTCTCCAAATGCTAACAGCAAAAAAGATATTTACATTCACTGAAAATATTTTAAAGAGAAAATTTATAATTCTTAGTTTTTAGTTTTATTTTTAATATATTTATTATCAGTTTACATAACTTGAAATTATCTTGTCTTTCACTCATTCTTTGACATGTTTCCTGTTTATGTAGCTGCTACCAGGGCCTGATAATAAAAGATCCAATAACTGTGTAGTTAAGTGGGTTATTTCACAACCACATGGTTTCAGGTTCAATCCCACTGTGCAACATCTAGGTTCAGGTCAACCAAAGCCTTATGAGGGAAATTTGGTGGATGAATATTGTTTGAAATGCTGACAGAGCCACCATTCCTGTTCTTGGGTGGTTAACTCAGTCCATCACTCCATTTCACACTGCCTCTTGGTACTAAAGAAGTAGTGAAGCCAAATCTGGGGGTAACTTTCTATCTGAGCCCCTCTGAACATTGACTTGTTTCCATTTGACTAATCCATTAAATAAAGGGTCAACTTTTGAGTTTTGACTCCAATGTGATGTGCTTCAAATTAATTATGAGACTCTTTTATACATCCTCATTTTCTTATTCTCTGTTAATTGTAAAATGTTAGGTTTGGAGATAGAGAGGTAGTCTATAGACATTGTAAAACTTCTAATAAAAATTACAAACTGTTTATATCAAATAACTTTAGATGGCTTGTAAACTACTTAATGAAACTATTATTTCTATTGAATACTTTGATTACAAAAGGTAAAATTTTCTCCATGACAAAACACAATGAATGGCTTTTTTACAAGTCCAAACATGCTTTTAGCACATTTGAACTCGTATTAACATTGCATAAATACTTTGAATATTATTGGATAATTTTTTTTTAGCTATTCTTTAGTAAATTTTTCAATATTTATCAGCGCAATATTTCTATCTAACTTTATCACAAAAATTTTTAATTCCATAAAATGGCACAAGAAAACATATTTTGTTAAACTGAATTACAAGGAAACAAGATTTAAGATTCAGTGTCCAATATATATATATATATATGTGGATACCTTTCAGAATAATTATATTCGTTTATTTTTTTATTTTTCCTTTCATTTTTTCTTTTCTTTTCTTTTTTTTATTATTTTTTTTTATTGTCTCAGAATCAAGCAAATTACAACCCAAACCAACAAAGAGGTGGCTATGTTAACCGTTCTTTCTCTGGTGTTGATGAGACTCAGTTGTATGAAAATCCAAAGTACAAGGTAGCAAATTTAAAAAAAAAAAAGAAAGAAATAAGTGCATTCTCTAAAATCTTATGGTTCCCTGCATGAATTTGGTAATCTTTGGATAATTAACAGTGGCAGATTCTAGATTTCTTAAAACATTGCTGGCTTTTCTCTTTTTGATAATATTCTGGTGATGGTTAATAGACTTACACTGGTGAATATGGTTTTTTTCCCCTTTTCTTCAAAACAACCCATTAAGTTTACAATACACTGCAAGTTGTTGTTCATCTCAATGTTATAAACACTTTGAAATGTGCCAAAATTACCCGACATTTGTAAACCTAGCAATAGTATGCACGTTTAGTACTGTATCATTGTACTATTGTTTTATAACAGAATTTTATGTTCAATAGAATTATTATTATTATCCAATTTACTTTGGTAAATTATTTTCCAAGTAATTAATGCCAATTAATAATTCCTCTTTTTTCAGAGATTTATTAATTAATCTTAAGTTAACACTCTTTACAAACAAACATATTCCTATGAATTGGTGTGTCTTTTGTTTTCTTCAGCTCTCTTTTCAGTACACAATGATTAAATAACAATATTTATAAAGTCAAAACGCAAGCACTTCCATTTTATACGAGAATAATGTCTTCTAAAACTGTATATATATATATATATATATATATATATATATATATATATATATATATATATATATAGTCACCTAAGAATCAATAAGTCGCAAAAAATAACCACTCGTGTATTTGGTCTGTAAACTGGATACAATAATCAAAGTATTAAATAGTTAGTATTAGATAACATTATAGTTATCTAACCCATGTCATCTTTGAAAATGGCAGGTATGAAAAAAATATGGTGATTTCTCTGTTATTGGAGGTGAGAAATTACCTCATCCAGTTTGTAAGTGTTTGGGGAAAAAAGGTTGAAACTAGGTTACAATAGACAATTGTGCAAAAGATTTATCAAGACTTATGTCCCTTAGTTCGCAAAGCCTCTGATTTAGCTGTGAAGAAACAAGTGTGGTCGATGAAACTATGTGCAAGTGGAGGGGTGCTGTTCGAGGGCTTCTATGCATGTATGGTTAGTATATGTGTAGAGGGTGGAGGGAGAACTTTGGTAGGCGTCCAAATCTTTAACACCATGTCTATGCTCCTAGGCATATGTGTGTATGGTTTGGTTAAAAACTTTGCTGTGTTCTCACGATGTGATGATAGAAGACCTAATGTTGGAGAGCCTAGTATTTGTGGTCATGGTACGGCCCATGGATAAGATAATATATATCTTCTCTCAAGTGGGCTAAAAATCTTGTTCCAGCAGTTTAAGCAGATGTCCAAATGATAAGAATTTTTAATATGATTTTTTTTTTCTCAGCTAAACATTATTTTCGGCTGCTATCAAAACAGCTTGAATTTCTCTAAGATTTTCCATTTGATGTTGTACTCCATGGTGCATTCCTTTAACCACCATACATTCCTAGCCAGGGCTGTGATATTGTATCTCTCCTGAGTATGGATGAAGCATTTACTTTTGTTGACTATGGTTCTGAAAGGAGCTTCTGTTATGCCTACATGCCTCCAATTCAAAACCTTTGACATTACCTCTGCCTCATATATGACTATCTCCATATTGCAGTGGTGTTGCCTCTGCATGAGCGTCCTGTCTCTGTCTCAGGTGTGGACCTTCCTGCCAATATTTCTTTGCACTAGTTGTGTAGTTAAAAGAAACTCTTAAGGTGTGTCTATTAAAAAGGTTACAGAACCTATAAGGACAATATTTATTGACTGAGCTAATGAAGGTCTTACACCCACAAGTCTTTACACTTTATCCTAATTGTCTTATTCAAAGAGAAACAAACTTCAAATTTATTTATTTATAAGATTTTCTTTTGCTTCACTGTGGGATGAATGTTCAGCATTCCATTACTGACCTGTCTGTGTTATTGTAGGTTTACTTGTCCATCTTAATTAATTACAGGTGGGATGGCAGTGATGAGCCATGGCTTTTGACTAAGTAGTAATACATAGATATATTACCCTGTTGGGAGACATATTCCTAGAACCTTTGTCCGGCCACTTGGAATCTTAAAAAAAATCAAAGTAACAAGTATGAGTCAGTTCAATCCATAAACATAAGTTCAAAAAAATATTTTTTATTTCACCTAGAGGCTCTTCATGTGTTTATATATAATAAAGTAAAATAGATGTCTATTCATTTACTTCATGCTACAAATGTTTCAATAGTATGGTAATTTCTTTGCACATGGTGTATTACATAATATGATATGATATTACATTTTTTTCTATTATTTAATGCACTCCATTATCTGTCATCATGTCAAGCATCATGAACCATTGAAGGAATAGTGAACAAATTATGTAATATCACATCATTATGTAACACAATATGTGCAAATAATAGTACATGCTATTGAAACATATGTTGCATGAATTGAATTGGTGACTTTCTATCTGTCATCATTTATTATATTTCTTCCCTGTGTGATATCTGCTGCAAGTGTTGTCACAGAAATCGATTACATATTATTTCATGCATTAGGACTGCAATGATTTCTCTATCGACTGGATGATAGACTAGGAATACTCAACAGTATCCCTCTAGAGTTGCCTACCAGTTAAATACATGCTGGAGTTGATAACCCTGATCGTTAACATTTCACATATATATATATATATATATAGCATGTATATAGGAGTGTGTATGTATATATGTATATGCTTGTTCATGTAGACACACACATGCCTGCAGTTATGTAGCAATCTTTAGTTTAATTAATCTCAGCACTCATAACAAAAACTGAGTTTAGGATGAAGTTCATGAAACAGAAGTAATTATGAAAGATCTGATATTCTACATCTGGTCCTTCTGTGTGCGTAAAGACCTTTGCCAGTTGACACAGAAAATGGAATGTCTAACAATGGTGTTCACAACATTTACATATATACACACACCCCTTTGTATGGAATGTAGGTATAGATACAGTTTGATATTGTTTCTAAATTCTTTTCTTTCAGGTTTGTATTGCAATAATTAATGTTTAGTAAACATATTTGTTGAAGTTGACTAAATGTTTTGTTTTACCACAGGTAGACTTGTGTTGTGTTTTACACACACATACATACACACATATTTATATGTACACATCTGCCAAAGCATCAATATCATCTTCATCATTTTCATCTTCATCAGCAGCATCATCTTCATTTTCTTGCATTTCTTTCTAGTTTTAATCATTTCTTTTTTTCAATGCTTTTTTTTTTATCATTTTCTGTTTCATAGATTTTTATTTCAAGTTGACATTTCAGCAAGTTTTTAGTTTTTTGTTATTAATTCAGCATGACACACACACATGCACGCACACACACACAGTGTGTGAGTGTGTTTATGCATATATACATACATTCTTTACATATATATATATATATATATATATATATATATATATATATATATATATAGAATGTTCAGGCTAAATATGACAGTTTGTATAAAAAGAAGAGAAAAAACTTAAAAAATCAAGATATATCAACTGGACTATGGCTGGGAGATAGCCATCCTCAGCCACCTTCAGCTTTCCTCATGATCTGGAAATGGGTCTGAAACCTGGCACATGCATTCCTCACTGTGTCCCAGAGAAGATCTTCAAATACTCCCTTGATCTTTGCCACCAGCTTGGACTTGGTGTTGCAGGCACTGTGGTTGATGTTTCTTTTTTTCAACCATACACTAGACACAGTAATCTATGGAATTACAATCAGGTGAATTAGGAGGCCAGAATTTGGGGCTGGTGAAGTCATAGAAATTTGCCAACAAACACTTCTAACTCTTTCCAGAGTTGTAGCAAGGAGCTGAATCATGCTGCTGCTTCACGTATGGCCTTGTAGCCGCAACCCTCTCCTGCCAGGGATTAACCACAGTCTCCAGCAGCTCCACATAGCTGTCTGAATTGAGCCTAAGACCCTGTTCAAAGATGGAAGTATGAACTCTGAAATGAGGATGCAATCAGAAGCCCCTGCTGTGTCCCTTCCTGCTGGCCACAGCTTCACACTTTCTGTTGCAGTGTTTTTAATGCTCACGGGCCACTGAGCAGCAGCCATGATGTTGGAATTTTGATGCCCAGTACGAATCATCATGGTACAGGTACATATCTTCTCCAATATTTATATGGCTGTTATTTCTCCATGTCACCTGTTTCTCAACTGGAACTTTAATCTTTCTGCTCTCCAATGCTGTTGACTGTTCACCAATAAATCAAGTTGTTCCTGAAAAAAGGGGACAGAAAAATTGTCAAATTTAGCCCAAACACTCTGTGTGTGTTTATATACATATGTCATATATACATACACACACACATATATGTATATATATATTTGATGTACATATGTATGTGTATGTGTGTGTGTGTTTGTGTGTATACATATATACCAGAAAGCCTTAAAATTTTTTAACAGAGTATTTTCAATTTAGTTTTTTTATGAATGCAATCTTTAGTTCTATCTACTGTGGTTGAATTTTCAAAAATTAGTTTAAAATTTTTTGTTTTATGTCCATTCTTTTCCTTTTGTTTTGTTTTTCTTAAAGTATCCCTAAATTATTTTATTATTCAAGTATTTTCTGTATTTTGTATATGTTCTTTTTTTTAAAAAAAAAAACATTTTGTTTAACTTGAAAAGGCAGAACCAAAATGTTTGTTCTCCAACTTCTATTTCCACAGTAGATAGGGAACTAAGGAACTGAGTGAGAGAGAGAGAGAGAAGTTTAGGTCTTCAAGCAAAATTTAGAGTAATTTGGTTCAACAAAGAGTCAAGGGAATCCTTTTTCATGACCTACCTTTTGCCTTGTAGAGCATTGAAATGAAGGATGTTGGACGACGAACCTCAATTGGAAGTGAGGCCAGTGTTGATAACGCCCTTCTCTCCATAGCAGCAAATCAAATCACAGCTTCCATGACTAAACTCAACAAAGATGAAGTAAGCATTTGGAACGGCTCTCCCTGAATTCTGGGCCAACTTCATCAAAACTGTGTTTTGCACCCACTCTTCTTTCCTACCAGCCTTTCACTTGTCAGTTGGTATTTTTTATTCCCCTCCTTCATTTTTTGTCCTCTTCTTCTCCTCTTCCCTTCACCCCTGTAAGCAAACCCCTGTATGTACTCCAGCTGTTTTGTCTCTGTGGTAGCTTGTTGTGCTGGAAATGCATTTTATTATTATTATTATTATTATTATCCCCACCTCTATTTTCCTTCGAGTGGATGAAGAGATGGACTAAGTGGTTGGCTAAATGATTTTCTTTGGGTTATGGTTCCTGTCATGCCTTACTATGGTCAGTCATGTCTACTCTTATACTTGCTAATTAGCATGCTAATTTAAATGCTAATTAACATCTGACCATGTCTATGCTGCTATCCCTGATTAAAAGAAAAAGAAAAAAAACGATAAAGCAAACACTGTGTCTTGAGTCCTGAAATGGCACCCAAAATATTCCTTGTTCGACTTCCACCTAAATCTCTTTAATGTTTATTGCTACCTGTCACCTCACTGCATGTTCCTGCTTATTATACAGAACTATTCATTTTCCTTACTTAGAAGCTTGCCTGAACACCAAGCAAGTGCTCAGACAATTCATCTGTTAAAAATCATACTTTGTTAGATTTTAAACTGTAAAATGATTCTGAAAAAAATAATCACAAAATGACAACCTTATCGTATCTTGATTCTGAATGTGTAAAAATTTTCTATAGATTTATTTATTTATTTTATTTATTTATTTGTTTAGTGAACTTCAGTTTTCAAAATTAAGAGATCCCACAGATTTCTAGATAATTTCAAATAGGCATCTCAGATTTATGCCATAGTTTAAGGTTCTACATGAGCATTCACCAGTCTTTCCATCTAAAACAACATAGTACCATATTAGTTATTTCTGCAGAATCAACTCTAAATTTGTACACTTCTCAGTCCTCAACTGCAAAATATAATCCTTTATTAAATAATAAAAAGATGATTTAACCTGAAAAATAACCATAGTAAAATTTAATGCAGTGAAAAGGGAATATATTAAACGGTTGGTTAGGCCTAACAAGGAAGGGGAACAGCTCTGTATGTTTTTGGGGGGGATTACGAGGTTTCAACAACAGAAGAATAGTTTCTACCATGTTCTGCTAGCTCTCTTGTAACTACACTGAAGGCTTGTAATGATATGGAGTGAAGTCCGGTGTAATTAATTAGATGTACCTGTGACCCGTTGGTTCACAACCATTCCAAGTTGAAAATGTTGATGCACAGCTGCAGAATTCTTAAATAGCACAGTTCTCCTGGCTTTGGTATGGCAACATGAACATGACCGAGTCTTCCTTCTTTGAAAATGTTCAGATGGCCTTCACCTTTTTTCCTCGCTTTCTTCTTTGTCATTCTTTGTTTCAAGTGAACTTCATGGCTACTTCAGCATAAAGCAACGTTTTTGCTAAGTCATCATCAATGCACAATAAAAAGAATTCTGTCAATGTTTTCCTCATATGTTGTTCATTGACAGCCATATTTATATATATCTTCATTATTTCTGAGCAATATTCTTTGTTCATCTGGTAGATGAACTTGCAGTCTCAATATTGCAGGCGCTCTTTCATGAATTGAGAAATGAAGATAAGCTTTGTTTCTGTGGCTTTTCAAAATTTAGAAACAAGTCTTTTATTTTATTTTAGCTAAATTAACACAGCTTCAGGTAAGGAGAACATAAACAACAACAAACAAATCAATGTATTTTTTAATACTGAGAAGAACACATTGTGTTTTTACCTTCCTTACACATTCCTTCTGTCTTGATGAAGGACTAATACCCAAAATATCAGCTTACTTTCTCTCCCATCATACCATGAAAATCATTGTTGCTCATGGCTTAGCCCTCTATTATTTACATGGATTAACATCAAACATTACTGATGTAGACTCCACTCAGATTACCCTTGGCACTTTTTATTACATAACACAACTTCAGTCTATTGTCTACAACTTCTTTTATAGCCTGATTTCTAGAGGTTTTAATGAAACCTGTTCATTTAAATGGGTGCAAACAAAGGCTTTGTATTAACATTTATTCTTCCTTCTTCTCCCTTTTTCTCCTTTTCTTTATCTCTCTCTAACTCAGTTGTTTTATCTATCTCTTTCCTCTTCTTCTCATTTTATATTTCTCTTTATCTAATTATCTCTGCCTGTCTCTCTGGTTAAATACCTCTCTACTTCTCTGTCTCTCTGGCTAAATACCTCTCTACTTCTCTGTCTCTCTCTTTTTCTATATATATATTATATTAGCTATCTATAATACATTAAAAGTCAGATTGAATCTTGCTTGCTTGCAATGTTACTCAGGCAAACTGGTGCATAATGGGAAAATACTATGAATTAAAGTGCCCCTGAAATGTAAATACGAGCGGAATGAAACAAATTTTGCGTAAATTGGATAAGTAGTTGTGAAGGTATTAAGGGTTTTCAGAGTATGAATACCCAAAATGGTGCTTAATGGGAAAAGTCTCCAAAATTAACTTGATCCTGGAAGGGAAGTAACTCTTACCTTTCAATTATACAGTGACTTTGACAACGAAAAATGTTTCTATTTTCGCTTTCCTTAAACACAATATTTTAATCATTTAGAAATATTTTTAAGTGAATGTGATTTCAAAAATGTAAGTTGTTTGTACAAAAATTATTTATATTTTAGCTTTCTTTAAACAGACAATATTTTAATGATTTTTAAAATTCTTTTCAAGTGAATACCATTACGAAAATTCTTTTTGGCATAAATATTTTGTAAAAGACCAATCCATAAACTCAGTGTGAAATAATTTTTTCCATAGGTTTTTTCCAGTGCTTTCAACATATCACACTTCCAAAGATTTGGCTGGTATTTCTAGCATGCCCTGCTACCACGTAACTGCTATTTGTGATAAAGGACCCACAATATCTGTTACATGGTAGCTGGGCATACAAGAAATAGCAGCCAAATCTTTCCTTTTCTGGAGAAAGGAGCTGCTTACGTGTGATTTCGGTGGAAAGCATGCAAAATAACCTGGAAAAGAAAAAAAAATTCTCATGAAACAAAACTCCGTTGCTGGGAAACTCAGACTTTCCCAGTAGGTCACGGGTAGTTTCTACCCCTTTCTATCAAACTTTATGCCTCTGTAGCATTCTATCATTATTTCATTTACTTACAACTACATAAGCAGACATAGATAGTCGTTAGAATAATATAATGGAGAACCTTAAGACAAGTTAATTAGTGGTAAACTACTGGTGACCCACATCTTCAGCACAGATTTCTACTTCTTGTATGTAACTATTTCATTTAGTTTACTTATGTCCTCTGGAGAGGTGTGTATGCCACAAACTCCTAATCATTTACTCATTGAATACAATAAAATTTTAATTACTTGATCACAAGATTACTAATTTCAAGTTTACAAATCAGCTTTAACTGGTTTAAACGCGCTTTGCTTACTTCAGATTGTGTAGTTTTAATTTAAAACTTTATAACCAGTTTACTTTCAAATTTAGAAAGTTATTAATGGTGTGAATATTTTCTTTCTAAAAAAATCTCAAAAAATTTAATGACATCAAAACTAATTTATAATCATGAAACAATTTATTTAGTATTTCATACTTTTAATTGTTTTTATTCAGTTTAATTATGTTTTGGTTTCTTTAGTTCCACATTCAAACTTAAAATTTCAAGAATTAAATATCATTTCCTCTCTTCATCTTTTCCTCTCTCTCTCTTTCTATCTCTCTACTTTTTCTTTCCATAAACCACAAAATATGACTTCTTTACAATGCAGCGAGGAACACAATCAAAGCTAAATAGCTTTTAAATGTTTTACTTTCCTGATAAAATAATAGATTAAACACAAATCTTTGACAATCTTTATTGAAATGAATAGAAAACTTGTTAATGATGTTTACACTTGTAATTATTATGTACTCGTCACCCCTCTAACTGTTGGTGATATCAGTTATGTTAGAGAAGTCTTTTAATGTAATTAGTATCACAGAACTTGCATTCAAATATGAATAATTCATGTTCACAGGCATTCTAATTAGCATCACTTTTGTGTATGTGTGTGTGTGTATTCATATTTTCTTCATAAGAATTTTACAAGAGATAAATATCAATTTTAATGAAAGCAAATTTTATGTAAATGTGCTTCATTTGCATATTTTCTGTCTTTGGTTTAATTAGTGAGATTATACTTAAATTATTTTAACGGGTTATTTTTACATTACTATACCTGTGTGTTGCACATGCACACATATATTTGTGTGTGTAAGTGTGTGTGTACATATGTGTGTGTGTGTGTATATATATCATTATCGTCATTGTCCTACCCATGCTAGCATGAAAGGAGGACGTTAAAAAATGATGATGATGATTGTGCATATATATATATATATATATATATATATATATATGTATATATATATATATATATATGTATATATATATATGCATAAATACACACATACACTCACATGCACATAGCACATTATGCACACATACATACATGTGTATATATGCATATAAATATACTTTTCATTTTATACATACACATATGCACACGTGTATGTCTTTACATATACACGTACATGCACATGCATCCACACACACACACACACATATATGTATGTATTTATGCATACCCTCATACACTTGCACTTGTTTCGAAAAACTCTATATTTAACAAATAACAAATTGTAGGCAAGATGTCCACTCAGAAATCTCTTGTTCATCAAAATATATTAATGAACACTTTACAATGCAATAATTGTCATTCTTAATTAAGTACATCGATACAATAGCCTTCATTTATGTTCGGGGATTGGGTGTCTCTCCTGTATTTCAAAGATAACTTGCTATTTTAATACACATTTACATTTATATAGAAAGAAATTTTGTTCCTTAAAACTCATTTATTCATATTTCTTGTGTTTATTGATGCCCATCAAATCAAAATGGGATTTCATGTTAAGCAATGATTTATTTAGCTCTCACTAAATGATAATACAAAAGTAGTTTTATTGTACGATACACATAATGGATCCATTTTGCTGATTGATAATGCAAAGTATTTTTATGTTTAAGACTGAAAATTATCAATAGTACAGTGCTTAAAGTTTATCCTTTGTCAGTCTTCATATACAATGAATCAAGATGGGCTGTCTTACTAAATTAGACATTACTAATAATCACATCACGCTATTTAAGTTTATACATATATATATACATACAGTGGCGGACTGGGTCTAAAAATATTGGTTGCCAGGAGACTAAGGGGGCCCACACGCAACTACAGTGGTATCGTTTTTGTTTTTTATGTTAAAAGTATTCTTTTCATCTGTCTACAAACACAGCCAGGCTGAAATAATTAATGCATTCTTCCAGGAGTGAATAAAAAATTCTCAAACTTGAGGAGATGGGCCCCCATATATGGATTCTGATGGTGCAGGGTCCCACTTGCCATTAGGCAACCTGGCAACCTGGCCATTCCGCCACTGTATACATGTGTGTGTGTGTGTGTGTGTGTGTGTGTGTGTGTATAAAGTTTGTGTGTCTTTGTATGTTTGAAATTTGTGTGTCTAAATGTATAAAGAACCTTTCTTGTGCTCTGGCTTCTATTGAATGTTTTTGATATTGACTACCTGCCAATGCTTTACCATCCATACCTTTATGCCTTTCTGCTGTCACCCCTCCTCTTATTTATGCTTAGCTTCCTCTACTCCCTCCCTCCCCTCCATTTTATCAAATTATTCTCATTCATTTTGTTATTTTAAATGTGAATCCAATATTTTAACTATTTATATAAATTAAACTGGGAGAAAAATATTTAGGAGTCCCAGATTTTTTAAAATTTTATAAAATTAAAGGGTCATTTGGTCTGAGTAATATATCAGTGGAACTGTCAAATTTTCACATGCGTACTTACACATCTCTTAGGGTGGGAATCCTAAATTTTGGGACAGGAGAGAGAGAGAGAAGATGGAGAGATGCGGAAATTTTCATAAAGGTACTATTGGATGTCAGGCAACTTTGTAATGAAATTTGATAACTAAATCTTACATTAATTCTTCCAATACTACGCTATTTCAGCCCTCTGAGAAGCAGGACTTTTCATGGGGACTGAGGCCCGAACACGCAGCCCATATTCCTGCTCCTAGACCTGGAACGGGTTCTAGTAAAGGGTTACTTTTTACACATACAGCAGTGCCTCTTTCACCGGTATCACCTCGTTCTCCATTGCCTCCTCAGAGTCCTCTTGGTTCCCCAATGGCATCGCCGAGTATGCATCGACGTTCTGTGTCTCCACGTAGAGGATTAGACGTGGGGTTCGCATCTGCTGTTTCAAATATAGTTGATCAAGCACATTCTATAGCAGAACATGAAAGACACAGGAAACACAGAGGAGGTGAGTCAATTATTATATTATTATTATTATTATTATTATACAACAAATTTGCTTTAATATTGAAATTTTCATTTTTCAGATTAAAACTTTACTTCAGTTATTTTGATCTAATTTACACAATTTTTTACTTCAATTTACAACTGAAATGAGTTGACTATGTAATTGGTGAAACATGAAATTAGTAAAGTAGAAAATTAGTCAACTGTATCCTCAAGTAAACACTCAAAGGACATTTTCAGATTTAAAGTGTCCATCAATATAATAAACACAGGTTTGTGTATGTGTCTTGTGGAAATATTTGCATGTATATGTGAGAGGGAGTGTGTGTCGTGTGTGTATATGCACATACATACTTAATATAAGTGTGTCTGTATGCACAGAAGAAAATGGAAGCATAATCAAGCAGCTTCTGTTGAATAAGTGTATGTTTGTGTGTGATAAAAATAATAATTCTACTGATAATGTAGCATTTTCTACTCGCAATTATATTTATATATTTTTACCAAATTTGTGTAAATGTGTATAGAATAATATATCAGTTGAATAAAGTTACATGATCTGGTTTTCAAATTTTTTATTATTGTATTTGAAAAAAATTTTTTTTACAATGTTGAACTGTGTTAAACATGAAAAAAAAATTTTTGGTTTGTTCATAAAGTTCAATTATCTCTTTCATAAATATATATATATATATATATATCAGCTGGTAATAACTTTATGGCACTTATAGTGAGTGATTTGGATTAAAGCCTGTTCATTCCATCTTCTTGTATTAAAATTATATTAGATTGATAGATATAATTTCTCAATCTGAAATTTAAAAAAGTTCACTTAATGACTGCCTCCCTTATTATAAATGTTTCTTTTTCTGTCTCTAATAAAGAATTGGAATGAAATTCTCATTCTTTTTCTGATGAAAGAAACTCATGGCAAATCTTTAGAGACATTATTGTATGTTCTGATGCTGTTGTTGGTTTTAAACTTTACATTAATCTATTCAGGTATCTCTGTGGTCATATTGCAATCTCACTACCCCCCACCACACACACACACATTTACCATTCTGAAGATTAAGTTTCTATTAATATTTGGTGAACAAAACAAAACAGTAGACTCCAAGGAAACCTGTGATTCTTGTGTATGTCAGTAAATATAACACTTGCCAAACTAGAATTTGAACTTGGAACAATATTTCTAAACTAAGGATAATGCAAGTAACTTAGTGAATAATAACATGTCTTATCTTAAGAAATATAAGTCTCTAATTCCTGAATTATCATATAACAACTTCAATCAAGACTTAGACTTCACGTCTCCTCCTCAAAGTTTACTAAACTGCAGAACCACACTAAAGTTTTGTCCATTGTATCCCAGATCCCTAGGGCTGCCATCTTGGTTGGAGAGCTTGCAGTTTTTCTCTCTATCAAAAGGGTTCATCTTAAGAAAAACATCAGAAAAATAAATTACAAAAAACAAAAAGAAGAAAAATAGAGAGAGGGAAGAAAAGAGTAATTAAATAATTATAATCTTGTTGAGACAAGAATTAGCGTTAATTAACCTAGTGACTGCAGTTCATCAACTCTAGTTTATTGTTCTGTTATTACATTGGAATTGTATATTATCTGCTTTTCAGAGATCTTTCCAAGCGAACAGCAAGCAACTTGGATATAAATGGACAGGGTATACTTTCATATAGATGTTTATATTCTAACTTTGAGATGAATCTCTGGCTATGGTTCTTGATAAAAGATAGACATCACACAAAATGTTTAATTCAGATCATAATCACCACCATTTTCATCATCATCATCATTATTGTGGTTGTTTTAATTTTCTGCTTTTACTGGTTTCAGTCACTGAACTGTGACTCTATGGAGACACAAACTTTGCAGGGGTTTCATCATTGCTAAATCCCATTTTTCAAACACACTATTTTTAATCGGCAGAAGTTACAAAGGGATTTAAGAAATGAGTCATGAAACTCTCAGTCTCAGAGTCTCAGAAACTCCCTGAGTCACTTGATAATTTCTGCCAATTAAAAATATTTCTTTCTATTATAGGCAGCATTACTATCATCATCATCACTACCATCATCACCATGTGTTGTTGCTATCCTTACTTCAACAAATTCTTCATAAATTTCAAGAAAACTAAACCAATTATTTACGATTCGTTTAGTTGTGTTTGTAAATTTTGATTAATTGTATCTATTGGTTTATTAAAACGTTTTTTGTGATGTCTTCTTGTTTAGATATTTCTAGTGTGAGGGAACACTTATTGAAACACTCTTTTGCTATCTTCTGCTTTCTCACTCTCAGTACTTACATTATTTAACCAGTGATCTCTACAAACTCCATTCACAAAATATAATGAACAACTGGGAATTTGTCTTGGGTTCCATGGAATATTTTCATTTTAAATAAAATTTAGCATCACAGTCTTTATTTCTGCATCAAATTTGGTAGCATCTTCATGTAACCTTGGCAATGAAATTTGCTCAAAAGCTTCTTTAATATTTTAATGGTGTTGTCCTTTAGGTCAGTGTTGGTGCTCCCACCCCTCCCCTTGAGGGCAGGTGAAACAAACAAGATACAACAGGACATTTAAATCAAACCATTGAATTTATAAAATGAAAGGTTTACTTCTCAGTCCAGGTACAACCCTTCAAGTTGTGTTTACAATTCACTCTTGATATTAAAAAAATTATCCATATTCCTGGTCAAGATTTTGTAATTTCAATGTGGTGTAACTTAATGATGTCAGCTATTGAAGAGTGTGAAAGTTACCTTACTGTCTTCCCCAGACAATTTAAACTTTTTTGACATTGAACATAGGAGGGAATCTACACCAAGAACTCGAATCAGATCATTTTCCTTCTTTTGTCACCATTTGTCAGAAACAATTGGGGATATGCCTCATATTCATTAATTGCAGAATTTCTGTGCTATCTTGATGGATTTCAAACTAAAATTGTAATCATTAAGGTTAACATTTTTATCTGTCTTTAATGCTTAAGTAAAATGAAGACTCCTTCAAGATTCTTAATTGCAGTTTCATTGTTTGAAGAAACCTGGAAGACAGCAGTATATCAACTGATTAAATTAACCCCAATATATGACAGTATTTTAGGAGTAGTTGCAGAGATAAAATGAATTAGCAGTATATAAATTATAGCAAAATAATTAGAAATGACATGTGGATTTCATCTATGAACTCTATTCTACTTTTCCATCCTGATATGAGTTGGACAAGTCTTATTGGTGTCATTACCCTCTGGGATAGCTATTATTCCTATTCCCAACCATTTTGCTGAATGTACATTTTAACATGACACCAGCACTAAAGAGGTTGTCTTTCTCCCAGTTATGCCAAAAGTCCACTCTAGAGTAGACTTTTAGTTTATTCATTGTCTCTGTTTCTGTTTATAAAAAGAAATATAACATTAGAAAGAGCTGAAATTATGCAAATATTGGGTTTTTTTATCTTAATAATTTTCATTACTACAGCATAACAGGCATTACATTCCGGTGTTGAAATTCTAATTCCTACTACTTGCTGTTCAGTTAGTTCCAGAAACAGATCTTAAACTTTCTCATTCTCTCATTGGTTTAATTTATTGGGTTGTGGCGCCGATCTTGTGCAGTACATTTAATGGTTTTAAACTACCAAACTCTAACCAACTAACTTTGATACTCAACAATTTCTATGAAATGGGTAATTGTCTCCACTTTTTCTCTATAAGGTTGTACAGATTTAATTTTCTTTTCAAATATTTAGCTTTCATTCTCTTCTTTGACTTATCATTTATGAAATTTAAATATCTCATAAAAATTTTCCAAGTTTAATCCACCCCAAGTTTTGTAATTGAAATTTGATTGATGAAAATTTTGTAGAATCCTATCATTTTAACGACCAATAACTGATACTTCATACTTTGGTACTAAAAAAAAGAAGGAAAAAAAACTAATGTATTATATATGGGAGAATATACAAATAATAACAACAGACGAGGACAGGTGGTGTAAATAACAAAAGTATATATTAGTATGACGCTCGGGAATACGGAAAGTCTTTGACGTTTCGAGCTACGCTCTTCAACAGAAAGAATACGGAGACAAGGAGAAAAACACGGAGAAAAAAAATTGAATAGTGTTCAGTCAACGGTCAATCACTACTGCATAGGAATCTTTCAGCCTCGTAGCATCTTATTTGGCATTGCAGGCCACAAAAGACAGTTTATTTCACTCAGCCTCCCATCAAAGCAAGTAGCCATTAAACCTTTGAACCCCAACCACCCACAGGAATTGAATGCCCCACCCTAAGCTCCCAGCAAGTTTCACTGAAAATTTTTAATTTTAGAATAATCCTTCACACAGTTTAACTCCCCCACTATTTGGCTCTTCAGGTACCTTTGGTTGAGTTCCCCTGTTCCTCCACCATTTTGCTCTTTAGGTGCCTCTAGCTGAATCCACTCTGTTGCAAGTATACAAGTTATGTCTTTGAAAAACAATTTCATTCCATCATTTTCAAAGACTTTAATAAGGGTCATAGGTATTGTTTTCTTCCTGTAAATTAAGGGAAATGGAAAAAAAGAAATGTTTCGTTCTATTTTGTAATTTCTTTTCACTAGTTTCAGTCATTGGAGTGTGGCCATGCTGGGGCACTCCCTTGAAAAACAAATATCTACATCTATGCATGGAACTTAATTCTAATTTTTCCAACACTGAGGCTATTTTGCATGAAGTCTGGTTTGGGTCGAAGTTACTTTCCATTATTCCTCACAATTTTTTCCATATTCTTCATGGGAATTTATATTTTGTAAATACTGTTTCATAGTTTCAGCTTTCTATGGGTATCTAGGACTATATTGTCTCATGTATCCTTCCCTTATATGAGATAGTAGTCTAATTTGAGGGAAATTCGGCTGCTATTTTTAACAGGCCATGTAACTATATAGAGACTCTTATATTTAGCATTTTTATATTCAGCTTGTCTAATTTTTAAACCAGCAATTTGTTTTTTAATCAATATTAAAAATCTTACATTATTAGCCTTTATAATATGAGGAAAACATATTTGCTTCATTACAAACGTGTCTCCTTTTGTCCAATTATTTATTTTTCTAAAATTTGGTCCTTATTTCCAGGTTATTTTTATGAAGGTAAGAAACAACAATGAAATTATTTGCAAATCTGTTTAGATTTATTTCCACTTCACTTTTTTTTTTTATTGCATCCCCCA
Source organism: Octopus bimaculoides (assembly GCF_046866305.1). Classification (NCBI taxonomy): domain Eukaryota; kingdom Metazoa; phylum Mollusca; class Cephalopoda; order Octopoda; family Octopodidae; genus Octopus; species Octopus bimaculoides. Next base: position 251,663 of record NC_142948.1, on the reverse strand, counting down.
AAAGTATTATTTCACCAATTCTCTCTAATTAATATAGTCCTAATGTTTGTTTCTCACCTTGGTTTAGATAATATTATGTTTTACTCACCTGGTGTTTCTATTATCTCGCAGCTGAGCACCTTCTTATTGTCCCTGTCTTATTTATTTCCTTATCACGTTCTCTATGTAGTTGAAGCTCTTAAAATCATTTTAACATTTTATTTTTCTGTTGGCACAAGTAAATAATACTCTAGCATCTTGACATAGTTTAGATTTCACTGAATAAAAACTATCCGAATCATTGAAGTGTTCCTACCCCAAAGAAGGAACCAATTTTATTTAAGCAGTTTCAGTTAGAAAATTAATCATTTCTTTGTATTTCAATGGAATTGATAGAACTTTCCAAATCAATACATTTTTATTTTATTTGCATATTTAGCATCTGTTATTCTCGTTCCTCTTCCTTATTAATTAATAGCAATGATTTATCATCTGCTAATTATACCCTCACCATTTTAAACTGTCACCTTTTTCCGTTGTCTTATGATTGTAACATCCAAACTTACAGTGATTTTTCTATTCCACAACTTCACCATTCTTCAATCTTGTTTTATGATTAAATTTCAGTATTATTTTATTCTATTTTATTTTCAAACCCTTTAATTACTTGTTATTCTTACAATAATTACCTAAAACCAATATGAAAGAATAAGAGACTTTCCCACTAAATAATTTGTCCATTATATTCATGGTAAACTCTTTCTTCTCTATTCATTGAGTGACCAATGTCTCTTGCAAAGTTTGAACTTACCTATCAATGCCCTTCACTCAAATAGATGCTCATTGCTTTTTTCAGTCCACAGGTGAAACTTTCAATCTGTTATGTTTCCACATATTATTCCACATTACATGGAATTACAATATTCTTAGTCTGGAATCATAAAACTTTACAAATTGTTCATTTCTATTTTTATGTCATCATCTAAATATAACCTTCTGTATCCCTATTTTTAAAAGATGTACTTCTTAACTGTATTTGTTGTAAGAGGCAACTAACTTCTCTCTATAATATTTACCAACAAATACAATTGCCAGTCCCCCCACTGCCACCTGTTTGTTTGTTTTTTTTTTACAATAAATTATATTTGATGTATAAAACTACTTGGAATTTATAAATTTCTCAATTGTTTCCAGATTATTATTTTGATGATGGTAAGAAAAGTCCTGTCTATATTTTCACTGATTTCATCATCATCATCACTTTATTATTACTACTGCTATTACTCTTGTTGTTGTCATTGTTGTGGCAGGCACTATGGTGCACCAATAGGTTCTTAGTAAACCAAGTTTCTTCACCTAATTAAAACTAATAGAAGTGTAAAAATGTTTTGCAAAAATTAAACTTCTTTTCGCCCACCACACCCATTTTATAAATTTAGATTCTTTTTTTCCTCCTTACAAAATATTTATTGACATAAAAAGTATATTGAATTACATAAATATTCCATATTAAAATCCAAAACCATAGAAAACACAATTTTGAGTGAAAAGTGGGGAAAAAAGGAAGCAAGAAGAAAAACATCAATTCTATTCTAAGTGCATCAGTTGTTTGCAGAGTATAAGGTTCAGCAGAACTTAGAGAAGCAAGCCAACACATTCATGGCATTACTGTGGGTGATGGCAAGGCATTGGAACAGTCAAACACACTCATGGGTATCACCTGACACCTCAGTAAGACGAGCTGCTAATGACAACAAGAACTTCATTGTCAGCAGCCCAGCTCCTCCAGAAATCTCAAATGCCACTGACTGGAAGAAATGGTTCACCAATAAGTCCTGATACTCTTAAGCATTTTGTTCCATTCAGCTACAGAAACAGTGACCCTCCCATCCAGGAGTCACTGACTGTGGCGTCCCAGATGAGGCACATAGCGCTTATGCAGGGGCAATGGATAAGACCATCTGGTCTTTTGCCATCACTTCTGGATAATCCTGCTGGCTCCAGAACTGAGGGAATATTTACCTGAGCCAGAGCCTACTTAATAATAAATTGTTTGAATCCATAAAGTTTCTTAAACCAAAAATTCAGTACGTCTTGGCATGACAAGCATCAAACACTAACAAATATTGCATCAGAATATCATACCAATATTTACAGACTCTTGTATGACTATTGTCTAAACCCTTCTGGCTAATCTATTGATAGCTTACTAAAATGTTAGTCTTGTCTGTCTATTGTACAAATTACAGATAGACAGATTTCTTAACTGGAACACACAGTAAATGTAGTAATCAAGTTGTTGTTATTATTATTATTATGAGGGTGACGAACAGACAGAATCGTTAGCACACCAGGTGAAATGCTAAGCAGTATTTCATCTGTCGCTACTTTCTGAGTTCAAATTCCACTGAGGTCAACTTTGCCTTTCATCCTTTTGGGATCGATAAATTAAGTACCAGTGAAACACTGGGGTCAATATAATCGACTAATCCCCTCCCCAAAAATTTCAGGCCTTGTGCCTCTAGTAGAAAGGGTTATTATTATTATGGCAGCCATTAGAACATTAGAAGAAATGCTTTGCAATATTTCTTCAAGCTCTTTGTGTACTGAGTTCAAATACCAATGAGATCAACTTTGCCTTTCATCCTTTCAGGGTCAACCCCTGAAACTAAAAAGCGTTTTTTCTCCAACCCTCTAAACAATTCTACCTCAGATATTTCTATCACATCCACTTTTGCCTCTTTCTTTTCCATTCAATAACAAAACCACAAAAATCTTCTGATTCTCTCACATAGTTTAGATGAACATTGTTTCGCATCACCTTCACTGTTTCTTGACAAACACTACAAGGAAATCACTTAATACTACAGCATTGATTTATCTTTCTTTTGCTTTGTACAAATCTCGCATGATTTTTTAAATCCATTAAAATATTATTGATCCTTTAGGAATTACCTTGGGGATAATTAAGATACTAATTATGTCAAAATTACTCCAATAAGGAAGAGAAAAACTAATTATTGATGTTAATGACAAAACTTATCAAGAAAGACAAAAATGATGAATAAAAATTAAATGTGGACATTCAGTGGCAAGGAGTTTGATCATGTCTAAGTACACCTTAGACTGTACATCTCTGATGAGGTCTAATAAGAATGAAACATGTAAGACATTGTATCCACGTCTATCAAAGTTCAATTCATTCTTCCATCCCACAGTATCTCTTCATTTAATTCTCATAAATTTATCAGAGTTGTCCTTCTTGCCATTTTTGATAAGAATTGTCAACATAAATGAGTTTCCTTCTCATTATGGCTGTAATTTTAAATTGATTAAACATTTTTTCAGTTCACTACATTTAGTACATTAGCTCATGCACTTAACTATATATACTTATAGCAGAAAGTATCCCAAGGACATTCTCCTCTGTTAGAATCATTTCAACATCAGCATTTATTGAATGCTTTTTTTTATATATATATTTTGAATTCTCAGATTTCATAAATCTTTTTAAGCTTATTTCAGTTTTTTTTTTTTTCCATCAGAATGTTTTCCAATTCTTCAGACAAATTCTAAGTGAATGTTATTTGCAAATCTTTTATTTAGTACATATGAATGCCCAATCATCTTCCTTTATTTTACAAAAGACAACTTGAATCTATATCTGCTTTGAATTGTTTTTTAAGAAATTAATGATGGAACTCATATGCCTACATTTTTAATATTTATTAATATCTTTCTAAAATTCAACAACATAATCTTTTGATAAATAGCATGTGCACCCTTCAAACTTTACCAGTTTTCCATTAAATTATTTTGAAAAAATTAAAAATGATAATTACGTACATCTTTCTCATTACCTGCATGTCCAGATTTTATGCAAATTTTATGCTTAAAAATATTTTTGCATCCTGAGTAAATGAAGTCCTTTTTAATAATTAGAAAACATTTCAATTTTCAATTTATAGATATTATTAAATTCAATTTTTAATGCTATAAATTATCCAACAAGGGCCAACTGTCATCATAGATTGTCTAGTTTCATTAGTGTGAGTTTTATCCTGCCACCACGGTTTCTGGGGTCCAAATAAACTGTTATTGACATTATCCCTCTCTCCCTCAGTAAACAAGAAACACCTAAAATTTACTGACTGAAGATTGCATGGTTTATTATAGTTTTGTTTAGTTTATTTATCATTCCTGATTGATAGATCAGTTGTGATTG